>NC_041390.1:97934192-98028313 GCF_002162155.2 Triticum dicoccoides
CAAGCAAGGAATGCACCGGAAGAATCAAGGTGTTGGTTTTGAACGAAAGTTCAATGCCAATGGAGTTGAGTGGGAAGAAGATCAATACCCCAAGACAAAGTTTGTTCCTCAACAATAGAAGTATGATACTTCTTTCAAGGGGACACAAGCTCAAGATGATCTTCCACCACAAGACTACAAGCAAAAAGGCAAGGACAAGCTTCAAGAGGAAATTGATGCATTTGAAGAAGCTCCTAAGACCTTAGTCAAGTGGATTCCCAAGACTACTTCAAGTTCCACTTCATCAAGTACGACTACAACTCCAAGGATTCCCATCAAGATGGTGTGGATCCAAAAGAAGAAGAACTAGAGAGTTCTTGAGGGTGACTCCGCCAACATACTTCACTCTTATCATTTTGGCAAGAACAAGTGCAATCAACTTCCACATCTTGCACTAGTTCAAGGAGTCACAAACCCTCTTGTTGGTAAGACAAGGGACAAGGTAACCTAAAAGTTTTCATGGACATCATCTTGTGTGTGCATCACTCTATGTCTATGGATATCCTTGTTTGTTCCTTGTGGGACTAACCCATGTAGGTATTGAAAGTGCAATTCACTCAAATGGATAGCTCCAAGTGATCTACATCAACATTGAGCATCCACACCTTCAACATCTACATGAAGTCATCATCGACAAAACCCGAGGTTAGTTCATCCCTCTAAGGGGGGATATCACATCTAGGGGGAACTTTACTCTAAGACTTGAGCTAAAGCAACTCTGAAGATGTGAACACAACAATGCTTTATGTAAAAGTGGTAACCCCACTTGAGCTTAAATGATGAGTATGACCTATGATCAAGTGTTCTCACTTGACTCCTAAGTCAATATACTCATATATAGATGACCTTGTCATCGCAAATTGCTTGATAGATGCTAGAATTGGTTGTGCATGCCTTGTCACATATTTCATTTGCCATCTTATTGTGTGAGCATGCTGGTTGCATATTTTACTCATTCGAGGACATCCACTTGTTGTTTTGATTGTTTGGTTTTATTTCCTTTTGCCAAGTGGATGGACAAGAATGCCTAAGAACCTCCTCTAGCTATCTATGCTTTTCTCGTCTCAAACTCTATTCATGCTACATCACAAAATTTGATCAAGTCAGATTCGAACCACTCTGTGTGAGGAGCGCTCGGAGTCCCCGATTCGTCATAGACTTAAACTTCCAAAACCTCTTTATGATTCTTGGTCTGACCGATACCCTACTTTCGGTCCTACCGAGATCATTAAGTTGATCTAGGTTTTCGATCTCGGTACAACCGATTTGAACCATTCGGTCACACCGAGTTGCAACAACTGTATATAGTTTTTCATCTTAGTGCCACCGAGTTGTTCCACTCGGTCACACCGACAGGGTCGGGCTACATATAGTCATGGGCAAAAATTTGGAAATTTCTCCGAACCCCTCGCCCGCGCGATAGCCTGCTCTGCCAACTTGGTCTCCGGATCGTCTCCTTGCTGCCAGCCGCCTCCAGTCGCTGGTCTTCGTCGCCGTCAACGGAAATTCAACCCCGCAGTTGTCGCCGTAGCGAGTCTCCGCCGAACTAGGGTATGGACTCGATCTTTGTGCTATTCCCCAGTTCGATTCTTAGCACATTGTGATCATCATGATTCTTGACACGTTTGTTAAACTTCTATCCAGTCAATGAACTTGTAGATTAGGTTTGATTCGAAAATTCTAGGTTTAGGTTTCCGCCGAAACCATCTCGGACCCACCGAGTTGAAAAACTCGGTCCCACCGGTTTGGCCTATGCCATTGCACAAGTGAAACTCGGTCTGACCGAGAATTACTTATCGGTTGACCGATTTTGGAACTCTGTGAAACCCTAGCAGTCTCGGTGCCACCGAACTGTGACTCGGTCTAACCGAGTTCACTAGTTTAGGTGCCAAAACTGCTTCGGTATCATCGAGTTTAGAAATCGGTAGATCCGGGATGCTTTCAGTGGGAAACTAAAACTAAGTTTTTGAATTATTCTTTTGCAAAAATCTCTGCATTTTGTGATGCTTTTCCACTCTATCTCATCTATAACCTATTCACAGGGTCAGCAATCAGAGTTTGCATCATGTCAGACCAAAGTGATAGCCAGAACTTGTCAGAGCAGCAAGTGCAGATGAGTGAGGGCACTAGTCCCTCAAGTTCCTCAGATGATGGCAGCAGGAGCACCCCTAGCAATCTGCCTAAAGCTGCCACAAGACAGAGAAAGAAAAGAACCTCAGACTCAGAAGATGAGGATTATGTGGCAGAAGAGGAAGCAACTTCCAAGAGAGTTGAGCCAGCACAGGGCATAAAACCAGGGATGAAGATCAAAAGGCCGGCAGGCAGGCAGCCTATGTCAAAGGCCAGAGCTTCAACTGAGAAGCCCACTCCCATTGAGCCAGTTGCTGCTGAAGGCAAGAAGGGGAAAGAAAGGGTGAAGAAAACTGTAGCCAGAGTGCTTGGCAAGGCTTCCATCATGGAAGATGAGGAGGAAGAAGAAGAGGTAGCTGCACCAACACCTAAGGCACCCAAGCTGATGGGTGATGCCATAAGATCAGGGTTAACTGCTTCTAAGGCCAAGCCATCTCCAAAGCCAAAGCCAAAGAGGAATACAAGGAGCATACCTGCAGCTGAGAAGAACAAGGCCCCAGTGCCTGACATTGCTGAAGAAGAAGAAGGTCAAGTGCTCAGACAGCTCAAGCCCAAGATCCCAGACCATAGTGATGCTCATCCTGTGGCTGAGGACATGAAGCTCAGGAGAGACTCAGGGCTGAGGAAGTGGAGAGAAGCAGATCCGTATGCTTCAAGGAGAAGGACTGCAGTTGACTACAGGTTTCACACCAAGGAGCAGCAAGACTTTTATGAGACAGTGCTGCTAGACAAGAAGCCAATTGTCTGTGATATGAGATGGGTTGATTGGCAATACATCAAGGACAACAAAGAGCACTATCCTGGAGTGCAAGACAGCTTCAATGCTTGTGGAGTAGCGGACTTTGTTGGGCAGAAGCTCACAAAGTGGAACGAGGAACTTATTATGCAATTCTACTCCACGGCACACTTCTATCCAGATGGTAGGATAACTTGGATGTCTGAAGGTACGAGGTACCAATCTACAGTTGCTGAATGGGCTCAGCTGATCAATGCCCCAGAAGAGCAGGAAGATGACTTGGATGTATATGCCAAGAAGAAGATGGACCACAACTCTATGTCCAACATGTACAAGGAAATTCCAAATGAAGCACTTGATACGTTCAAGTTTGGCTCAGTACACTATCTTCTGTCAGGGCTGCCCACTATCAATTGGATACTGAGGCACACCTTATTGCCCAAATCTGGAGATCACAAGATGATCAGGGGCCACGCGATCAATTTGCTACATATCTTTGATGTGCCACAAAAGTTCAAGGTGATGAGCCTCATGGTAGAGACCATCAAGAGGACAGCAGCAGACCAGAAGAGGAGTTGTGGATATGCCCCACAGATTCAGGAGCTCATCAACTCAAAGATGGGCACAGGCATATACTTATTGGACAAGGAACACCTGCCCATCCGTCCAGATTTTGAAGATAATCAAGTTGTCATGAATGAGAATGAACCATCATCTGCACAAGCACAAGCAAAGAAGGAGAAGGCAAGGAAGGAGAAAGCTGCCAAGATGCCAACTCAAGAGGAGGCATCTGAGTATTTCTTGAAAACCAAACAAGAGCAGCTTGGTTACTTGATTGCATCCACACTGAGGATTGAGCAAGGACTGGCCACCCTCACTCAGAATCAGCAGAGCTTAGAGAGAATCATGGAACAAAAGTTCTATGACTTGGATGTCAAAGTAACAGAGATTCAGTCTGAAGTGGAACAACTTCAGGATGACATGCAGGAGAGGAGAGGCAAGACTACAACTGATGCCTTTGCCAGAGTGCCACGAGGTCCGAGGTTGTCTGCAGTGCCAATTGCTGACCCCAGAGCCACCACGTCTACACCAGCTACAGCCTCAGTTCCACCAGCTCCAATGTCCACTTCAGCCTCGAATCTGACCACGTCTACAGAAGGCTTCGTCCTTGGAGTGCTCCGGACTCCACCACCACCTGAAGATCAAGCCTGAGTGTCGACTTAGCACTATGCATTTTCTAGGAACTTTTTGGTAACTTGTCACTAGTAGAAAAAGGGCCTTTAGTCCCGGTTCGTAAGGGCCTTTAGTCCCGGTTCTAAAGTGTCGGTACTAATGCCCAGACCCTTTAGTCCCGGTTCAATCCAGAACCGGGACTAAAGGCCCTCCACGTGGCCGGACCACCTTTAGTCCCGGTTGGTAACACCAACCGGTACTAAAGGAAATTTTCTGATTTTTTTTTAATTTTTTTTGAAAGTTTTTTGAAATTTTTTTTTGAATTTTTTTATTTTCAAATTTCTGAATTATTTTAACCTCTAATCTCTAATCACCCCTCATCATTGCTCAATTTAATCTCTAATCACCCCTCATCATTCCAAATCATCTCACTTCCCGAACGGTCACCCATCCTCTCACTACTCCAGCCTGAGCACGCTTAACTTCCGGGTTCTACTCTCCCTCGTTTCCAAGTCTGCACTTGTTGTTTTCCTGACAATAGTAAGATGTCAATCCTATTAACCCTCAGGAATTTAGCTTGAGCATGAAGTCACATATTTCACTGTTTGAGTTTAAAACTATTGTTCTAAAAAACAATAATTTTTTAGTAACACTAATATTTCTTGAATAAGTAGTTTGACCATTGTTTGACCACAGTTTGACCATAGTTTGACCAGATTGGACCAAAATTCAAAAAAGGTGAAATAATTATTTAATAACACTAATATTCTTGAATAATTATTTAGTAACACTAATACTTCTTGAATAAGTAGTTTGACCAAAGTTTGACCAGATTTACTAAAAATTTAAAAAAACTGAAATTTGAGCATAACTTTTTTTCCTTTTGGAATTTGAGGATTCTAGAAATTTGCAAACAGGCCGTAGGCAGTCTCCATCGGATGTAACTTTTTGAGTAGATGATTTTTCATATAAAAAACTTTTTAATCCGAGTTAGTATGCAAAAGTTATGCCCATTTTTACAAATTTCAGAGAGATTTTGCAAATAAAGTCAAAATTCACATTTGCAAATTATCCCAACAACTAGACCACATATCACATGAGAAACTTATTTTCTTTTATTTTTTTGACATTTCCATTATTTTCTTTTATTTTTTTTTAAAAACTGAAAAGGCAATCCACGAGGGGGGGGGGGGTAGAGTTTGAAAATGGGACCTTTAGTCCCGGTTTGAGGCACGAACCGGGACTAAAGGTCTCAACCCCATTAGTCCCGATTCGTGCCACAAACCGGGACTAGAGGTCTAATCTTTAGTCCCAGTTTGAGGCACGAACCGGGACTAAAGGTCATCGCACCCTTTAGTCCCGGTTCATGTCTTAAACCGGGACTAAAGGGCTCGAGTGAACCGGGACTAATGCCTTAGCCGCACGAACCGGGACCAATGATCACATTAGTCCCGGTTCTAGACTGAACTGGGACTAATGGGCTGAGCCGGCCTGGACCATAGCCCTGTTTTCTACTAGTGTGTTGCCAAAGGGGGAGAAAATGTATAGATCATAGGCTTCGAGAGAGAGTGTTGCTTTTATTCTCTCTTGTTTTATTTGGTGGTTTTTCGAACTTTGTTTGCTTTTGTGTGAGATACTATGTCATTGCTCGTGAGACATTTATGATCATGTGTTTGATCATAAGCTACACTTAATGTTTGCTTAATGCTATTATCTTATCTATCTTATGTGATCACACACTATTCTTGGTGATGAGTGCATGTATTTCATTCTTATCATTTTAAGCGCTCCACCAAGATGTATGTGACATGGAAGAGTAACCCATGACTCTAACTCTTTGTGCATTTGTAGTCCAAAGCAAATTTTAAATATGCACAAATTTAGGGGGAGCTGTTACTTATCACATACTTCTCAAAGCGACGATATATTTCATGCTTATTATCATTTGTCGAAGCTTTGATCTATATGTTGTCATCAATTACCAAAAAGGGGGAGATTGAAAGTGCAACTATCCCTAGGTGGTTTTGGTAATTCATAACAACATATAGCTCATTGAGCTAATGCTATTCCAAGATGACTATTTTAGGAAAGCTCAATGATTGGCATGGCATGGATGTGAAAGTGGAACCCTCAAAATGCTAAGGACAAAGGATTGGCTCAAGCTCAAAAGCTCAAGACTCTTCATTTTATATTTTAGTGATCAAAGATCACATTGAGTCTTTAGGAAAAGCCAATACTATCAAGGAGGGATGAGGTGTTGCTTAATGAGCCTTTTGCTTCATGTGCTTAGTGATATGCTCCAAAACCCTCAACTACTTTCCCATATCCACATATGACCTAAACCCTAAGCCATACTCGGTCCTACCGATTCTTTCTATCCAGTGCCACCGAGTTTCACTTGCAATAAGCCACTGCCGAACCCTAGCAATTCGGTTCTACCGATAGGGATCTCGGTCTCACCGAGATGGGATTGCAAACTATCTGTTTCCCTTTCGTAACTTTTCGGTCTCACCGAAAGAGCGAATCGGTCCCACCGAGATTGCAATGTAAACTCTTTGTTTCCCTTTTGTAACTTTTCGGTCTCACCGAAAGAGCAAATTGGTCCCACCGAGTTTGCCTGACCAACTCTCTGGTTAGCTTATTACCAAACTCGGTCTCATCGAGTTTGTGTAATCGGTCTCACCGAGATTACATTATGCCCAAACCCTAACCATATCGGTCCTACCGAGTTGCATGTCAGTCCCACCGAAAATCTCTAACGGTCACTAGGTTTACCTTTTTGGTCCGACCAAGTTTGTTGATTCGGTCCCACCGAGATTGGAAAACTGTGTGTAACGGTTGGATTTTGTGTGGAGGCTATATATACCCCTGCACCTCCTCTTCATTCATGGAGAGAGCCATCAGAACACATACACAATTCCAACTCATATGTTCTGAGAGAGAACCACCTACTCATGTGTTGAGACCAAGATATTCCATTCCTACCATACGAATCTTGATCTCTAGCCTTCCCCAAGTTGCTTTCCACTCAAATCTTCTTTCCACAAAATCCAAATCCTATGAGAGAGAGAGAGTTGAGTGTTGAGGAGACTATCATTTGAAGCACAAGAGCAAGGAGTTCATCATCAACACACCATTTGTTACTTCTTGGAGAGTGGTGTCTCCTAGATTGGCTAGGTGTTACTTGGGAGCCTCCGACAAGATTGTGGAGTTGAACCAAGGAATTTGTAAGGGCAAGGAGATCGCCTACTTCGTGAAGATCTACCGCTAGTGAGGCAAGTCCTTCGTGGGTGATGGCCATGGTGGGATAGACAAGGTTGCTTCTTCGTGGACCCTTCGGGGGTGGTTGCTTTTTCGTGGACCCTTCATGGGTGGAGCCCTCTGTGGACTCGCTCAACCATTACCCTTTGTGGGTGGAGCCCTCCGTGGACTCGCGCAACCATTACCCTTCGTGGGTTGAAGTCTCCATCAATGTGGATGTAGGATAGCACCACCTATCCGAACCACGGGAAAAACATCTGTGTCTCCAATTGCGTTTGAATTCTCCAAACCCTTCCCTTTACATTCTTGGAAGTTGCATGCTTTACTTTCCGCTGCCAATATACTCTTTGCATGCTTGCTTGAATTGTGTGATGATTGCTTGACTTGTCCTACAATAGCTAAAATCTGCCAAGAACTAAAATTGGGAAAAGGTTAAGTTTTTATTTGGTCAAGTAGTCTAATCACCCCCCCTCTAGACATACTTTCGATCCTACACTACTTCGTGAAGATCTACCGCTAGTGAGGCAAGTCCTTCGTGGGCGATGGCCATGGTGGGATAGACAAGGTTGCTTCTTCGTGGACCCTTTGTGGGTGGAGCCCTCCGTGGACTCGCGCAACCGTTAGGTGGGTTGAAGTCTCCATCAACGTGGATGTACGATAGCACCACCTATCGGAACCACGACAAAAACATCCGTGTATCCAATTGTGTTTGAATACTCCAAACCCTTCCTTTACATTCTTGCAAGTTGTATGCTTTACTTTCCGCTGCTCATATACTCTTTTCATGCTTGCTTGAATTGTGTTAAGATTGCTTGACTTGTCCAAAGTTGCTAAAATCTGCCAAGAACTAAAATTGGGAAAAGGCTAGATTTTTATTTGGTCAAGTAGTCTAATCACCCCCCCCTCTAGACATACTTTCGATCCTACAGGTGGTATCAGAGCATTGGTCTCCATTTGCTTTGATTTCCATAGCTTTTGGTGGTCATAGCCCTGGTTTCACAACCTAGGAGAGTATGGCGTCTAGCGAGAGAAATTACCACCGTAGAGGTCCCTACTTTGATTCTACTAATTTTGCTAGTTGGAAGCATAAGATGAAAATGCATATTCTTGGACATAACCCTGCTGTTTGGGCTATTGTGTGTATTGGCTTGCAAGGTGAATTCTTTGATGGGAGAGAACTGAACTGTGAAGCTACCACAGAAGAGTTGAAGATGCTACAATACAATGCTCAAGCTTGTGATATCCTCTTCAACGGATTGTGCCCCGAAGAATTCAAAAAATCAGCCATCTTGAGAATGCAAAGGAAATTTGAGATACTTTGATTGATATGCACGAAGGTACCGACTCCGTCAAGGAATCCAAGTTGGATGTGCTTCAAAGTCAACTTGACATGTTCAAAATGAAGGATGGTGAAGGTGTCGCTGAAATGTACTCTAGGATTGCTCTTATCACAAATGAGATTGCCGGCTTAGGAAGTGAAGAGATGACCGACAAATTCATCATCAAGAAGATCCTAAGAGCCTTGGATGGAAAATATGATATCCTGTGCACATTGATCCAAATGATGCCAAATTACAAAGATCTCAAGCCAACAGAAGTCATTGTAAGAATTGTTGCTCATGAGATGTCACTCAAGGATAAGGAGGAGCTCCATAACAAGTCAGGTGGTGCTTACAAAGCCTCATGTGAAGCTCCCACATCATCAAGTGAGAAACAAACCTTCAATGAAGAATTGAGCCTAATGGTGAAGAACTTCAACAATTTCTACAAAAGTAGAAGCAAAGAGAGAAGTTCCAAGTCAAGGTCCTACAATGACAAAAGATCTTCTAGTCAAGAGCGAAACTTCTACAATTGTGGAAGACCCGGACACTATTCCAATGAGTGTACGACACCCTACAAGAGAAGACAAGATTCTCCAAAAAGAAGAAGTAGAAGAGAAGAATCACCATCAATAGAGAGAAGGAGTAGAGATGATCGTTATGAACGAAGAACATCCCGGAGAAGCAAGGATTCGGAAAGGAAGGACAAGTCATCAAGGAGCTACACAAAACGAAGACACCAAGCTCATGTTGGTGAATGGGTATCCGGCTCCCACTCCGACAATTACTCCGAGAGAAGCTATCACTCCGACTCCTAATATACTCAAGATGAAGGTGTTGCCGGTCTAGCACTTGTGTCAACCAACTCCTATGACATATTTGATTCACCAAATGAAGGAATTGGAAGATGCTTCATGGCCAAAGGTCCAAAGGTATCACACCCCGAGTATGTTGATTTCAATAGTGATGAAGATGACTTGTTAGGTGATGATGATTTACTTGTTGACAACTCTAGTGATGAATAGTATGATGAAATGTCAATTAATCATGCTAATCAAGATGAAATGAATGACAATGATAAGGAGAAGATTGAGTCTCTAACTAAAGAACTAAACACTCTTAAGTTATCTCATGAAACTATCTTAGGAGATCATCGAGAACTTTTAAGGACTCATGAGAAATTACGTTTTGAGAAGCTCAATCTTGAGCAAGAGCATGAGTTCTTAAAGGCAATCAATGATGATATTCGCAAGAAAAGTTCTTCTTACATTGCCAAGTGTTTACTCTTATCCACTTACATGCCTCAAGTCAAGTCTAGTAACAAGAACAAGAAGGATTCTTCCTCTAGTAGTAACAATAATCATGCTAAATCCAATATTGTTGCTTCTAGTAGTTCTCTTGATTCCACTAATGATTCTCTTAGCCAAGTTACACATGAGCAAGAAAATAGCTTATTGAAGGGAATCATAGAGAAAGGTGTTTACAAGAGCCTTGCCGGGAGTAAGCAATTCGAGGAAATTGTACACAAGCAAGGAAGGCACCGGAAGAATCAAGGTATTGGTTTTGAACGAAAGTTCAATGCCAATGGAGTTGAGTGGCAAGAAGATCAATACCCCAAGACAAAGTTTGTTCGTCAACAAGAGAAGTATGATCCTACTTGTTTCAAAGGGACACAAGCTCAAGATGATCTTCCACCACAAGACCACAAGCAAAAAGGCAAGGACAAGCTTCAAGAGGAAATTAATGCATTTGAAGAAGCTCCTAAGGCCTTGGTCAAGTGGGTTCCCAAGACTAACAAGTTCCACTTCATCAAGTACAACTACAACTCAGAGGATTCCCATCAAGATGGTGTGGATCCCGAAGAAGAAGAACTAGAGAGTTCTTGAGGGTGACTCCGCCAACATACTTCACTCTTATCATTTTGGCAAGAACAAGTGAAATCAACTTCCACATCTTGCACTAGTTCAAGGAGTCACAAACCCTCTTGTTGGTAAGACAAGGGACAAGGTAACCTAAAAGTTTTCATGGACATCATCTTGTGTGTGCATCACTCTATGTCTATGGATATCCTTGTTTGTTCCTTGTGGGACTAACCCGTGTAGGTATTGAAAGTGCAACTCACTCCAAAGGATAGCTCCAAATAATCTGCATCAACTTAGAGCATCCACATCCTCAACACCTACATGAAGTCATCATCAACAAAACCCAAGGTTAGTTCATCCCTCTTAGGGGGGATCTCACATCTAGGGGAGCTTTACTCTAAGAATTGAGCTAAAGCAACTCTAATAGTGTGAACACAACAACGCTTTATGTAAAAGTGGTAACCCCACTTGTGCTTAAACGATGAGTATGACCTATGATCAAATGTTCTCATTTGACTCCTAAGTCAATATACTCATATATAGATGACCTAGTCATCGCCAATTGCTTGATAGATGCTAGAATTGTTTGTGCATGCTTTGCCATATATTTCATTTGTCATTTTATTGTGTGAGCATGTTGGTTGCATAATTTACTCTTTCGAGGACGTACTCTTGTTGTTTTGATTGGTTGGTTTCTTTTTCTCTTGCCAAGTGGATGGACAAGAATGCCTAAGAACCTTCTCTAGCTATCTATGCTCTTCTCGTCTCAAACTCTATTCATGCTGCATCACAAAGTTTGATCAAGTCAGATTCGAACTACTCTGTGTGAGGAGCACTCGGAGTCCCCGATTCATCATAGACTTAAAGTTCCAAAACTTCTTTATGTGTTTCAGTCTGACCGACTCATCCATTTCGGTCATATCGAGATCACTAAGTCGATCTAGGTTTTTAATCTCGGTGCAACCGATTAGAACATTTCGATCACACCGAGTTGCAGTAACTGCTCGCAGTTATGCATCTCGATGCCACCGAGTTGTTCCACTCGGTCACACCGAGAGGGTCAGGCTATATATACCCACGGGCCAAAATTTGGAAAACTTTCCGAACCTATTCGCCCGCACTCAGCCTGCTCTGCCTCCCTGGGTCTCCGGATCGTCCCCCTCGTCGCCAGCTGCCTCCAGTCGCTGGTCTCTGCCACCGTCAACGGGATCGTCCCCGCCGTTGCCGCCGTAGCGAGTCCATCGCCGAACTACGATATGGACTTGATCTTTGTGCTGTTCTCACTCTGATTCCCTAGCACATTGTTTTGCCATGTATCTTGCCATGATAGAGATCACTCTATCCAATGAAAGCACTCCGTAGTTTAGATGAGGATTGAAAATTTAGGGTTAGGTTTCCGCCGAAACCATCTGGGACTGACCAAGTTGTTGAAATCGGTTCCACCGATTTGGCTCAGGCCATTGCACATGTGATTCTCGGTATGACCGAGAATTGCAAATCGGTGTGACCGAGTTCGAGTCTTTGTGAAACCCTAGCAGTCTCGATGCCACCAAACTGTGACTCGGTCTGACCGAGTTCACTAGTTTATAGGTTCCAACAGCTGCTTCGGTATCACTGAGATTTCAAATCGGTAGATCCGAAATGATTTCTGTGGAAAACTAAAACTAAGTTTTTTGTTTCATTCTTTAGCAAAAAACTCTGCACTTTGTGATGCTCATCCAATCTACCTCATCTATAATCTATTCACAGGGTATGTTGTCAGTGTTTGCATCATGTCAGATCAGAGTGACAGTCAGAAAAAATCTGAGGAGCAAGTTAACATGAGTGAGGCCACTAGTCCCTCTAGTAGCTCAGATGATGGAAGCATGAGCACACCTAGTAACTTGCCTAAGGCAGCCACCAGGACCAGAAAGAAGAAAACCACAGATTCAAAGGATGAGGACTATGTGGCTGCTGAGGAAGAGGCCACCTCAAAGAGGAAAGTCCTGAAAAAGGAATATGGCACAGCTGCTGCCACTAAGCCAGGGATGAAGCAAAAGGTTCCTGGCAAGTGAGCTCCCATGTCAAAAGCCAGAATATCCATTCAAGAGACTTTGGGATCTGCACCCAAAGAGCAGGTTGTGATAGAAAAGAAAAGGAAAGAGAGGGTCAAGAAGACCACTGCCAGAGTGCTTGGGAGATCTTCAATAATGAAAGACTCTGAAGAAGAGGAAGAGGAAGAGGATGCAACACCAGCACCCAAAGCTCAAAAGCTTATGGGAGATGCTATAAGGGCAGGGGCTGTTCCATTTAAGCCTAAGACTGCCCCTAAGACTGCTGCTCCAGCTCCAAAGCCAAAACCAAAGACGAGCACCAGGAACATCCCTGCTGAGGAGAAGAACAAGGCCCCAGTGCCTGAAGCTGCAATGGAAGAAGAAGATGATGAGTCACATGTCTTGAGGAAGTTGAAGCCAAAAATTCTAGACCACAATGATGCTCATCTAGTAGCTGAGAACACGAAGATAAGGAAGGATTCAGGATTGAGGCTATGGAGAGAGTTAGATCCATATGCCACCAGAAGAAGAACTGCTGTGGACTACAGGTTCCATACAAAGGAGCAGCAGGACTTCTATGAGACTATCTTACTTGACAAGAAGCCCATAGTGTGTGACATGAGATGGGTCGATTGGACATTCATTGAGGAAAATGAGGATCACTTCCCTGGAGTATATGATAGCTTCAAGGCGTGTGGAGTCGATGAGTTTGTGGCTTAGAAGCTCACAAAGTGGAATGATGAGCTCATCATGCAGTTCTACTCCACATCTCACTTCTACCCAGATGGAAGGATTGTCTGGATGTCTGAAGGCACTAGGTACCGGTCAATAGTTGCAGAATGGGCTCAGTTGATCAATGCCCCAGAAGAACAAGAAGATGACTTGGATGTCTATGCCAAGAAGAAGAAGGATCACAACACCATGGCACACATGTACAAAGAGATCCCAAATGCTGCTCTTGAGACACACAAGTTTGGATCAGTACATAACCTTCTGTCAGGCTTGCCAACAATCAACTGGATCCTCAGGCACACTCTTTTGCCAAAGTCAGGTGATCACAAGATGATCAGAGGTCACTCCATCAACTTTCTGCACATTTTTTATGTTCCTCAAAAGTTCAAAGTCATGAGCCTAATTGTGGAAACCATAAAGAGGACAGCTGCAGATCACAAGAGAAGTTGTGGGTATGCCCCACGGATCCAGGAGCTGATCAACTCCAAGATGGGCACTGGCACATATCTTCTGGACAAGGAGCACCTGCCCATCTACCAAGACTTTGAGGAAAACACTGTGGTGATGGATGAAAATGAACCATCTTCTGTGCACACACAAGCCAAGAAGGAGAAGGCAAGGGCTGAAAAGGCTGCAAAGATGCCAACCATGGATGAGGCATCTTAGTATCTTCTGAAGAGCAAGCAAGATCAGCTTGGCTACTTGATTGCCTCCACTTTGAGGATTGAGAAGGGACTGGCTACCCTGACTCAAAACCAGGAGAGCTTGGAGAGGATCGTGGAGCAGAAGTTCTATGACTTAGATGTGAAGGTTACTGAGATATAGTCTGTTGTTGAGCAACTTCAGGAGGAAGTGCGGGAGAAGAAGGGCAAGAAAACTACTGATGCTTTTGCTAGAGTGCCCAGAGGTCGGAGGTCTGCTACTATGACTGTCACAGACACCAGAGCAACTTCATCTGCACCAGCTACAGCTTCAGTGCCACCAGCTCCAGCACCTACTCCACCAGCTCCATCTACATCGACTGACGCCTTCGTCCTTGGAGTTCTGTCTACACCACCACCTGAAGACCAAGCCTGAGGGACGATTTAGCACTATGCATTTTTATGAACTTTTTGGTAACTTGTTGCCAAAGGGGGAGAAAATGTATAGATCATAGGCTTCGAGAGAGTGTGTTGCTTTTGTTCTCTCTTGCGTTTCTCCTTGGTAGTTGAACTTTATTATTTTCTTGGTTGAGATACTTTATACTTTGTGCTTGCTTAGATGATCATGTGTTTGATCATATGCTACCTTAATGCTTGTAGGATGACATTATCCTTTTATATGATCACTCACTTTGCTTGGTGATGAGTGCATATATTTTAATTATTATCATTTTGAGCGCTCCACCAAGATGTATGTGACATGGAAGAGTAACCCATGATCCTAACTCTTTGTGCATTTGTAGTCCAAAGAAAATCTTAACCTATGCACAAATTTAGGGGGAGCTCTTGCTTTTCACATACTTCTCAAAGTGACAATGTTTTTCACTCTTATTATCATTTGTCGAAGCTTTGATCTATATGTTGTCATCAATTACCAAAAAGGGGGAGATTCAAAGTGCAACTATCCCTAGGTGGTTTTGGTAATTCCTAACAACATATAGCTCATTGAGCTAATGCTATTTCAAGATTAATATCTCAGGAAAGCTCAATGATTGGCATGGCATGGATGAGAAAAGTGGACCCCTCAAAATGCTAAGGACAAAGGATTGGCTCAAGCTCAAAGCTCAAGACTCTACATTTTCCATTTTAGTGATCCAAGATCACATTGAGTCTATAGGAAAAGCCAATACTATCAAGGAGGGATGAGGTGTTGCTTAATGAGGTTCTTGCACAAAATTCTTAGTGATATGCTCCAAAACCCTCAACTATTTTCTCACATCCACATATGACCTAAACCAAAAGTCAAACTCGGCCCCACCGATTCTTCCAATCCGGCGCCACCGAATTTCAAATGTCATAGCCACTGCCACAAACCCTAGGAAAATCGGTCTCACCGTAAGGGATCTCGGTCTCACTGAGATGGGGTTGTAATCTCTCTGTTTCCCTTCGTAACATTTCGGTCTCACCGAGATGAGCGATCGGTCCCACTGAGATTGCAATGTAAACTCTCTGTTTTCCCTTCGTAACGTTTTGGCCTCACCAAAATGAGCGATCGGCCCCACCGAGTTTACCTGACCAACTCTCTGGTTAGCTTATTACCAAAATCAGTCTCACCGAGTTTGTGTAATCGGTCTTACCGAGATTACGTTATGACCTAACCCTAATTATATCGGTCCTACTGAGTTGTATGTCGGTCCCACCGAAAACCCTAACGATCACTAGCTTTGCTAAATCGGTCCGACCGAGTTTAACCATTCGGTCCCATCGAGTTTGGGAAGTTATGTGTAACAGTTAGATTTTGTGTGGAAGCTATATATACCCCTCAACCACCTCTTCATTCATAGAGAAAGACATCAAAACGAACCTACACTTCCAACTTACTTTTTCTAAGAGAGAACCACTGTCGGTGTCAAAACCGGCAGATCTCGGGTAGGGGGTCCCGGATTGTGCGTCTAGGCCGGATGGTAACAGGAGATAGGGGACACTTTGTTTTACCCAGGTTCGGGCCCTCTCGATGGAGGTAAAACCCTACTCCTGCTTGATTAATATTGATGATATGGGTAGTACAAGAGTAGATCTACCACGAGATCAAGGAGGCTAAACCCTAGAAGCTAGCCTATGGTATGATTGTGTATGGAGTTGATTCTGTCCTACGGACTACAACCCTCCGGTTTATATAGACACCGGATAGGGTTAGGGTTACACAGAGTCGGTTATAATTGTAGGAGATATTGAATATCGCATCGCCAAGCTTGCCTTCCATGCCAAGGAAAGTCCCATCCGGACACGGGACGAAGTCTTCAATCTTGTATCTTCATAGTCCAGGAGTCCGGCTGAAGGTATAGTCCGGCTACCCGAACACCCCCTAATCTAGGACTCCCTCAGTAGCCCCTGAACCAGGCATCAATGCCGACGAGTCTGGCGTGCAAATTTTCTTCGGCATTGCAAGGCGGGTTCCTCCTCCAAGTCCTTCATAGAAGATTGTAATCACTAAGAGTAGTGTCCGGCTCTGTAAAATAAGTTTCCACATATTGCCATAGAGAGAATAATATTAACACAAATCAAATCTGCTCACGTATTCTGCAGTACGCCATCACACTACAGCCAAGTCCTTTACTCGAATCGTTTTTACTTTTCCACCTCAGCATGTTTTGCGAGGCAGTTTCCTTGGCACGTCTTGTCAAAGCAGAGATCGTGTACCCTTTTTACAGGATTCTCATCAATACGGACGTGGGTAACCCAACCGTGCCATTTAACACGGCGCTCGGGAGGCAAGTGAGTTTTATTAGGCAGGTGGGGACGCATAGCCGCATCCGCCTATATAAGGGGATAAAGATCCACCGTTTTTACCCACGCCTTTTTCCTCCCTTGCCTATCCAGCTCTCGTGCACCCGAGCTCCAGCGCCCGAGCCCGCACTTCCCACCTCAACCTTCTCCAGCCATGTCCGGAGCAGGAGGCAAATGGATGGTCTCCTCCGTTACGGAGGGGAAAATCAAGAAGCTAAGGAAGGCCGGGTATCTGTCCAAGGACATCGCGTACTGGCTTCCCGAGAAGGGGCAGCTTATCCCCACCCCAAGGCCCCATGAGAGGGTGGTATTTCTCCTCCACTTCCTCCGCGGACTGGGTTTTCCACTCCACCCATTTGTCCGGGGGCTCATGTTCTACTACGGCCTAGATTTCCACGATCTGGCTCCGAACTTCATCCTCGACATCTCGGCGTTTATCGTCGTGTGCGAGGCTTTCCTCAGCGTTCCCCCCATTTCGGCCTCTGGCTCAAGACTTTCAACGTCAAGCCCCAGGTGGTGAGCAGTAGCCAGGCGGAGTGCGGAGGCGCCATGGCGGGCAAGATGGCCAACGCCCTATGGTTCGAGGGCTCTTTCATGGAGACCCTAAAGGGGTGGCAATCCGGGTGGTTTTACATCACCGAGCCATGCGATCCGGAATGGACCGCGGCCCCCGAGTTCCGATCCGGACCCCCCACGCGGCTTGTGTCCTGGAAAGAGATGGGCCTGTCGTGGGGTAACGAAGAAGAGGTGACCGGATTGCAAACATGCATTCGGTCCCTGGTGAACAAGCCGGTCCGGCTAGTCAATATAATCCAGATTATGCTCGTCCGCCGGATCCTCCCGTGCTAACAACGGGATTTCAATCTGTGGGAGTTCGACCCGGCGCAGCATCAAACCCTCAGCAGGCTCTTCGACACAACATACGAAGATGCCTGGAAGATGCTATTCAAAGGCGCCGAGGCTCCCGCATCTGCCTCTGAGGACCGCGGATACAGCTCGCAGCATCACGCTAGCAAGGTATGCCATCTACACCTTTTACAGGATGTTATTCTTTTTCCATAGTTTGACTCTATGCGGGATCTAAACTCCCCTACCTTTGACAGGCTTGGCGAGCGATAGCCGAACCAATCAACTGTCCGGCTCTGCTGCCCGAAGACCCAGCACTAGCTTTACTAGTGAAGCTCCTGGCTCCGGTGCCTTATGTGGTGCCGGAAAAGAAGGCCAAGAAGAAGAAGACCACCGGGACTCGAAAGAGTACCCGTAATGTGGTGCTGTCGGACTCGTCATCCGACGAGTCCGAGACGCCCTCTTCCCGTGAAAACGAGTAGGAGGAAGAAGAGACCTCTCCCCCTCCAGCGGGGGGAGGAAAGAAAAGGAAGGCCACCCCAGAGGGGGCGCGAAGGGTCCAAGAAGAGGAAAAACCCTTCGCCGGACTATGCCCCCGACGCCGACGAGGGCGAAGAGGAGTGGCCGGACAGGGCCAAGCGTCCGGCAAAATCGTAAGTGTTCAGATACCAGAGTAACTCATGATATTCCTTTTGTTGCACATTTTCCCTTAATGTCGAATATAATTATGCAGTCCGCCCCGGGCCGAACTCAACGAGTCGTCGAGCGGCTCCCTGGATTCACCGGACGTGAACTCTGTTCTGCCCGTTGTCTCCCCCCGCATTGTGGATGACGCCGAAGTGGCGTCGCAACGAGCTCCGGGGCAGGAGGAGGTGGTCCTGGAGGAGCCGCAAGGCGACCTCCTAGACCCCAGGAGTGAAGGGGACAAGACCCCCCAGGGCTCCAAGTCCGGCTTTAAGCCGGACACCGTGCCAGAATCTTCAACAATTCCGGACCGCGACAGGCGAACTCCTTCCAAGAGGAGCAGGCCTTCTGAGCCGGCAGCCTCCGTCCAACCGAAGGCGCTGGACAATCTGCTGGAGGTGCTTGAAGGCGCCTCCATCGACGAGGAGCAGCGTACTATTATGAGTACGGTGATCCGGAAGGTTCAGTCTGCCAAGAGCGGGTTGAGTGAAGCTTGCACTAGCCTCCTAACAGGCTTCGAGGTAAGTAAAATTGTGTAAAAATATTACCGCATAGACAGTAGCCCCTGATGCTCTGTTTGGCGTTCGGAAAGAAAAGCCGAATAGAGGATCTATCAAATTTCGGAGGAGTCTAACAATAAAGAGTCAATATGCATATGTAGGCTTCGCTGCTAGCCACCGCCGCACTGACTGCGGAGGTGGATACCCTAAAACAGGGACTCGAGCGGTCCGAGCAAGAGCTCGGCCTTGCCAAGCAGCAGCTCGAGGAGAAAGAAGGTAAGAAATACCTTATAAAAAAGTGCCTATAGAGAGGCGTGATTGCAAAAAATAACAGGATTGTACTGCTTATTATAGGGGCCACGACTGAGGTGGCGACCCTCAAGCAGGCGCTGTCCGAGGCCCAGAAGAAAACGGCCGCGGAGCGCACTGAGCGAGAGAAACGTGGGGTTCAGGTCGGCGAGGTGCAGCAAGAGTTTCAGGCTCTCATGAAAAAACATGAGAGTTTGGAGCTTGAGTCAAAGAACCAAGCGTCCGAGCTCGCGGCGGCCCTTGAGACTGCGAAGTCTTCCAAGGCCGAAGCCCAAAAGGCCCTCCAAGAGTTGGAGGATATGAAGAAGATAGCAGCGGGTAAGGCATTCTATATGCAAAGCAGAAATATAAAAGTAAGCTACTTGTTACTTACCCGAATCCGAAGTTCTCCAGGGGCCTTCGCGGATCTTCCCCGCAGCGTATCCGATGCCGCCGCATTCTACCGAGCTGAAGAGGGAAGCTCGACGGAGAAGGTGTTCTGGTCTCAGTATGCTGAGGCCGGACACCCTGTGCCCTTGAGCGACCAGCTGAAATAGCTGGTCGAACTCCACAAGGCGGCCGAACAAGCCATGAAGGGCTTCATAGTTCGGCTGTGGCCCGGAGAGGCCCTGCCTGGGAGCTACTTCGGGCTAGTGCGGCGGCTGGTGGAGGCCTGTCCAAGGAACAAGGTCATCAAGCGCTCCGTCTACATCGAAGGTGCCCGTAGGGCCCTTGCCCATGTAAAGGTGCACTGGGGTAAGCTGGACGGTGAGAAGCTTGTGACGGATGGGCCGCCGCCGGGGAAGGAGCATCGCAAGCCGGAGAACTACTATAAGGATGTTCTTGCGGGTGCCCGCCTTGTGGCGGATGAATGCACCAAGGATGCAATTTTTGAATGAATTTGCTCGTGTTTATCCTGTGCACTGAAAACTTGTTCATATGCACTAAGCAATGCTTATTGAATTTAAAATATTATTTTCTGTGCGGCCATTTATCAAAAATTTGAGAGATGGCCAGTCGCCGGCTTCTGCCCCCATGGCACTAGTGCTGGGGTGTTCGGTGATAAACCTGGGCGCTCTTTTTCCCATAGTTGGGTCCTTCGAGGGAGGCGCCCAGCACGACGAACCAGGCAATCGGACTATAATGCTTGAACACTCTCACTTAGCCATAGAACGTTATAATTTTAAATTTCGGCGAAGCCCCTAGTTCGGAAGACCGAGTTCGGGGCGCTATCCACGCCTTGGCTGGGGTTATCCAGCTCCTCGCTCGAAGCGGCATAAGCCTTTAGGGACTCGAAAAACCTCTCGAACAGCGACCGGTCTCTCGCCTCATCATGACAGTCAGTTTTAGCTTTCTCCACTAAGGTGCTTAACCCAACTCAACCGGGGCACAATCGCAGTGGTTCTCCTAGTGCTACCTTAGTCGATATAGCGGAAAGTAAGGCACCAAAACATAGGAGCCAGGCAAACCCAACTATTGACCCAAATCATGATTCGGAGCCGATGCATATAGTGCTATAAGTTCGGGGTGCCGCACTTGTGAAAGTGTACGGACTTCTCACACCATTTTTAAAGCGTACTGAAGCCCCTGGCGTACTTGTCGTACCATAGTGTATGGGTGCAACATGTCATTAATGAACATATATATGAAAGGGGTAATGCAAGAAATAGACAAAAAGCTAAGCATTGTTTATGGAGAGGCTTTTTATCAAAGACGAACGATACAAATAGTGCGGTAAGCAAAATATATTGGACTATTCAATATGTCCTGACCAGGGGCAGGCCGCGGAATTATATTTAAAGCAGGTATACCGCTCGTAACAGAGACCACCTGGGGGTTCCATAATGCGGCATGGCTTGTATACCTCCCTGGATCTTTCATCATTTGTGCGGCAGTCGAATTGCCGAACAGGTCGTCCGAAGTATGGAGTCCTGAAAGTAAGAAAAAATTAAAAAAAGAGAATCCGGCAGCCCCTGGTACGTTTTAAGCCGTATTTTGGGTGTGCCGTATTGTTCCCCTTCCCCTGTGCCCATGGTATTTCAAGGGCGTAGTTATGTACGCGAGGTACTGGTTTCGCTAGGTCGCGAAAGTTGGGGTTGGGGCCGCATTGCTATGCTTTCTCAGAGTGTGCCAGGCGGTCCTGCTGTAGGTTACTCCGGGCGCGCTTCTCAGTGTCTGGCTTTTTAATGGCCGGACTGGAGAATTGCCTAAGAAGGCTACTTTGTACCTCCGCTGCGAGAGCCGCCGTCTGCTCCTCCGTACAAAGAGAGCGTTCGGCGTTTCTGTTGACCGTGATTACTCCTCGAGGGCCTGGCATCTTGAGTTTGAGATATGCGTAGTGCGGCACCACATTGAATTTTGCGAATGCAGTTCATCCGAGCAGGGCATGATAGCCACTGCGGCACGGGACTATGTCGAAGATTAACTCTTCGCTTCAGAAATTATCCGGGGATCCGAAGACCACGTCAAGTGTTACTGAGCCTGTACAGTTGGCTTCTACACCTGGTATGATGCCTTTAAAGGTCGTTCTTGTGGGTTTGATCCTTGAGGGATCTATGCCCATTTTCCGCACTGTATCCCGATAAAGCAGGTTCAGGCTACTGCCGCCATCCATGAGGACTCTTGTGAGGTGAAATCCATCGATGATTGGGTCAAGCACCAATGCGGCGAAGCTGCCGTGACGAATGCTAGTGGGATGGTCCCTTCGATCAAAAGTGATCAGGCAGGAGGACCATGGGTTGAACTTTGGGGCGACTGGCTCCATCGCGTATACGTCCCGTAGCGCACACTTCCGCTCCCGCCACTACTAGGAAAAGGCCTACTAGTGGCGCACCAGTTTTGCCTACTAATGGCGCACTACTGGTGCGCCACAGTACCACGCCACTAGTATTATCTACTAATGGCGCACCAAAGGTGCGCCATTAGTATACCAGATACTAATGGGGCACCATGTGATGCGCCATTAGTATACCATTCGGTGCTCCACTGGTATTCCATCCAGGTGCGCCACTAATAACCTTATAGGTGCGCCACTAGTAATAAAGGAAGGTGCGCCACTAATAAGGGCTTAAATGCGCCACTAGTAATGTATTTGGAAAACAAAAAAAATCTAAATTTACAGAAAACAACCTATAAGGAAAAAAAATTAAAAACAAAAAATGAAATAGAATCATAATTTTTATTATAGTAAGAATATTACAATGTCTTTACAAGTTTCCAATAAAAGGAAAATTGCAAGGAAATAAAAGAAAATCCTAAAACTAATCTTCTAGTAATCTTTTCTTCTTTTTCCTCACTTTATCCCTGCAAAATGTAACAAAATAAACAGAAAGACAAACAAACAATTTATAACATGTCAATACTGTCATTTTTTATGCAAAACTAGATATGAGCATATATTTCCAGAATTACATGGTGTGAATATTTTATGAGTAAGATTATAATGGAAATGAATTTTGATAGCAGCCCACTTTCGACGAGTATTTATCTGATAGAGCTAAATAATCAGGGTATTTATCTGCTTCTTACTGTACACATGAATATAAGGAGTACATGGGTCTCTATTACTACTTCATGTCTACATCAGTGCTTGTCTACAGGAGTAATATGAACATCATTCTACATGGGTCTCTGAACATCTTCTTACAAAGTTGGCTACAAAACAGATCAAGACAATGCAGGAATACTTCTGAGTACACTGCTGATATGCTCCAGCTAAATGAGTACACACGTACAGTACAAATGAGTACTCCTGCTGCTTAATGATGCATCTTAATTAACAGAAAATGTTTCAATTAATTTAAATTAAAGTAATAGTCATGCTGCTTAATGATGCATCTTATACAGGAAAAACTACTCCTGCTGCTACTTAATGATGCATCTTATACAGGCAAAACTACCCCACTTAATGATGCATCTTAAACAGGCAAATGAGTAGAAAAATATCAGTTAATTTAAATTAACTGAAAAGGTTTCAGTTAACCTCTTCACTGCCACAAACTGTCCATCAGCAAGTTGTCCTTTGTACACCTCAGCATGCCGTCCCTTTTCGATCAAATTATCTACAGAAACATTGTACATTCAGTTTTCAAGAAAAAATGTTTAGAGATAATTAAGATACAGAAAACTATGGCTGGTAATGCTTCATTAACCTAAGAAACTAATTCTTGCTTTGACAGTAAACAGACAGCAATTGACAGTAGGGAGTAAACAAGTTTTAAGTGTATGATGCATCTTAATTTCTCATAATTTTGAAGAAAGCATCAATGCTAACAGTAGGGAGTAAATCAGTTAAGAAATGTTTCAGTGTATGATCATGATAATGTACACTACTGAACAAGAGCAGTACACTACTGAACAAGAAGAGAAGAGAATACAAGAGAATAGAGAAGAGAAGAACACTAAATTCCTACACTACTAAACAAGAGCAGTACACTATTGTTGCACTTGCTACTCTAGAATTTGGAAGCAATACTCCAATACCGCGGTATTGGAAGCAATACTGCAGTAGTTCAAGTAGTACTTCAGTGGAGTAGCTGCAAAGAATTAACACTAAGCATAAGATACACTAAGAATTTTTAGTGGAGCAGCTGCATAGAATTAACAGAATTAAGAGAGCATCAGGAAGTTAACAAGCTACTGAAAAAACACTGCAACTAATACAATACTGTAAAATTACATAATTTGCAAAATTTCGTAAACTGAAGTTTTTGCGAAGGAAACAAAATTTTATAGCTTCAGGACTACAGAATAGCTTCAGGCTGGAGCACAGAGCACTACAGTTGTTAGTAACACTCCTTGTAGCTTTAGGCTGGTTGGAGTACTACAGCAGCAAACATTTCATGGTTAGATTACTCCGTTTGCAGTAGCCAAACATTCAGATATCTACAGTAGCTTCAGGCTGGTTGCCTGACTAAATAGTCATCCTCTCGTGAGGATTCTGGAGCAAGAGAGCTGCTGCTTAGGTAGTGGGAGTAGCTGATACTACACTAAATTACTCTTTGCAATTTTGGACTGAATGTGTTGAGATCTTTAGCTACTGTCAGCAGAGTTACAGAGTAGTGATTGACAGATGGGGTGTGATGGGCTCACCGAGGTAGAAGGCGGCATACTCGGCGTAGACCTCACCGCAGCGGTCGTAGGCATCGCCCAGGAGGCCCCAGCCGAGCTTGGTGTCGCCCTCCTGCTCGTGTTGCTCGTCCCGCCATTGCTACGCCTGCCCGCCTCGGCCTCCCGCACCCACCGCCCCTACAGATCCTCCACCAGCGCGGCCTGCCGCAACTCGTACACCGCCTCCTCGGTCGCCGTCCACGCCGCGTACCTTCTTCACCTTCCATTCCACTAAGAAATCAGTGGAAAATTAGGGAGCAAAAGCTCAACAGAATGCACCAAATCGCCAAAATTCCATCCCAGCTACCTCCAAAAGCAGCAACCGGGAGTGAAGCTTCCGGCCTACACGCAACATCCCCCGCAACCCACAAGATAGGGAGGAGGGAAGCACCTTGGCGAAGACCGCTCGGGAGGCGGGCTGGGCCAAAGGGAGTAGCCGCCACAGGGACCCTCCGCCGCGGTGGGGCGGCGCCGTCGAGGCGGGAGACGGGGGGCGGAGCCTGGCTGAGCCCTCCATCGGCAGGCAAGCGCTCCGGTTGGTGGGGAATTTTCACCTCGCCTCCGTCGCTAGTGGGGGTGGATGAGAAGAAGAGGGAGGCGGAGCTCCTTGGATTGCTCGTCATGGAAGGTGGCTCGCCGTGGTCGGGAGGGAGAGGAAGAGGCGGGCGGCCGGGGCTTCCCGATCTAGATCGAAGTCGAGGGAGGTGGGTGGATGTGTTAGGAGGAAGGGGAGGGGAGAGAACGTGATGAGAGGGAGGGGATAAGGGGTGATAGCAATGGCGCACTAGTAGGGGTGCGCCATACGTATAGATAGCAATGCCGCATCTCTTACTGGTGCGCCATTACTAGTTAAAACTAGTAATGGTGCACTATCCCCTGATGCGCCATTAGTATTTTTGAAAAAAAAATTTACTAGTGGCGCATCGTGGATGTGGTGCGCCATTAGTATTTGGACACTAATGGCGCACCAACACATGGTGCGCCATTAGTATATAGTAGTGGCGCACCACATGCGTGGTGCGCCATTAGTTTCCATATTATCTATAGCCCTTTTCCTAGTTGTGCGCTTGGGAATGTGGGTTGCGTATATCATGTTCACCGTCCGCACTTGTGGGGGGAAGCCCTTCTGTCCATTGTTGTTCGGCGGCTTGGGCTCCTCGTCGTCGCTGTGCAGTCCCTTGTCTCTGTTTGCGGCTCTTAACTTCCCTGCCTGCTTGAACACCCAACAGTCACTGTTAGTGTGATTGGCTGGCTTTTCGGGGGTGCCATGTATCTGGCAAAAGCGATCGAGTATTCGGTCCAAACTGGATGGGCCCTAAGTATTCTTTTTGAATGGCTTTTTCCGCTGACCGGATTTATAGCCTCTGAATCCAGCATTGACTGCCGTGTCTTCATTGCTGTCGCTGTTTGCGCGGCGTTTTTGGTTGTTCCAACGTGTCCTGCCACTTTTGTCCTTGGTATCCGAATTACCAGGGTTCTTTGATAAGTTGTTACTGCGAGCTAGCCAGCTGTCTTCTCCCGCGCAAAAGCGGGTGATGAGTGTCGTGAGGGCTGCCATGGACTTCAGCTTTTCCTGTCCCAGGTGCCGGGCAAGCGACTCGTCGCGGATGTTATGCTTGAAGGCTACTAGGGCCTCTGCGTTCGGACAGTCGACTATCTGATTTTTCTTTGTTAGGAATCGTGTCCAGAATTGTCTGGCTGATTCTTCTGGCTGCTGAATTATGTGGCTTAAGTCGTCGGCATCCGGCGGTCGCACGTAAGTGCCCTGGAAGTTGTAGAGGAATGCGGCTTCCAGGTCCTCCCAAGAACCGATTGAGTCTGCTGGCAAGCTGTTAAGCCAATGCCGGGCCGGTCCTTTAAGTTTGAGCGGGAGGTACTTGATGGCGTGCAGATCATCGCCGTGTGCCATGTGGATGTGAAGGAGATAATCCTCAATCCATACCGCCGGGTCTGTGGTGCCATCGTATGATTCGATGTTTACGGGTTTGAAGCCCTCTGGGATTTTATGATCCATTACTTCATTTGTAGAGCATGGCGGGTGTGCGGCGCCTCTGTACTGGGCTATATCACGACGCAGCTCGGAAGAGCTATGTCTATTGTGTTTGGCCCGGCCGTATTTGTTGTATCCGGCGTGAAGATCATTGTCACATGTCGTAGGGCGCCTGCGTGATCCGTAGATCGATCCTATTTGTCTTGCCTTATCCTCCAGTATGTCCCGCAGGTTGGGCGAATTTTCCCGTGCCTTAGTTGTGCGGCGTCGGGGCGTGGCTTGGGTGGAAGGCTGAGAGGCCTCTCTGTCGCGGCCGCGAGGTGGCCGGTCTGCCATGTCAAGCGCTGGTGATGTAGGTTCTTCCTCCTCTGATCAGGGTAGTGGCCTGCGTTTTGGGTAACTCTTGGAGGGGCGTTCGAGTTCATACTCTTCGGCCGCAAGGTCGTTGGCCCATCTGTTAGCTAGCAATTCTTGGGCAGCTCTAAGCTGTTGCTGCTTTTTCTTGAGGCTGCTTGCCATGGCTAAAAGCCTGCATTTAAACCGCTTTTGTTCGGCGGGGTCTGATGGTATGACGAATTCGTCATCATCGAGGCTTTCCTCGTCTTCGGAGGGAGGCGTATAGTTATCATCCTCGACCTCTCGGTCTGCCGCTCTCTCATGAGGGTTGGATTCTCCATCTTCCTATGTCAAATTTTGCTGAGGTGGGTGTTCTTCGGTGCTATCCGGGGTAGTATTATCTCCCGTGCCGGAATCACCGTTTTTGCTTTGGCGGGATTTAGAGCGGCGCCGCTGACGCCGGCGCTTTGGCTGTTTCTTGGGGGCGTCATCCCCCACTGTTCCTTCGCCATCTCCGTTTTTCGGAGTATCCACCATGTATATGTCATATGACGAGGTAGCATGCCAGTGTCCTATAGGTGCTGGCTCCTGTTCATCTCCTATATCGTCGTCCATGCCGTCGATGTCTTCGGAGCCGAAGTCAAGTACGTCGGTTACATCGTCGACAGTGGCTACAAAGTGGGTGGTGGGTGGGCTTTGAATTTTCTCACCGTCCATATTCCACCCTTGCTGACCGTAATCCGGCCAGGGCTCTCCTGATAAAGAGAGAGACTTAAGAGAATTCATGATGTCGCCAAAAGGTGAATGCTGAAAGATGTCCGCGGTGGTGAACTCAGTTATCCGCGCCCAATCGGATTCAATTGGCAGGGGCACGGGGGGCTCGGAGTTCGGAGAGGAATTCGGCTCCTCGCAGTCACGGGCCACGCAGAGTGCGGGGCTGGGGTTCGACTCGATCGCCTCTGAGATCGCAGCACCTGAGGCAGCGTCCAACCGCTGATCCTCGATTGGCGCAGTAAGTTCCGAATCAATAGTCGAAACCGACGCGTGTGCGGCCTCCAAGGCGCTGTTCGATGGCAGAGCTATATCATGCCCATCGAAACAGTGCAGCACGCTTGGCTGTGGCTCGAATCCATCGAAGATCAAGTCCCCGCGGATGTCAGCCGTGTAGTTTAGATTTCCAAACCTGACCTGATGGCCAGGGGCGTAGCTTTCGATCTGCTCCAGATGGCCAAGCGAATTGGCCCACAGTGCGAAGCCGCCGAAGACGAAGATCTGTCCGGGGAGAAAAGTCTCACCCTGGACTGCATCGTTGTTGAAGATCGAAGTAGCCATCGGACCTAAGGGCGACAACACATAGGAACTCTCAATGAAAGCACCAATGTCGGTGTCAAAACTGGCAGATCTCGGGTAGGGGGTGCCGGACTGTGCGTCTAGGCCGGATGGTAACAGGAGACAGGGGACACTTTGTTTTACCCAGGTTCGGGCCCTCTCGATGGAGGTAAAACCCTACTCCTGCTTGATTAATATTGATGATATGGGTAGTACAAGAGTAGATCTACCACGAGATCAAGGAGGCTAAACCCTAGAAGCTAGCCTATGGTATGATTGTGTATGGAGTTGATTCTATCCTACAGACTACAACCCTCCGGTTTATATAGACACCGGATAGGGTTAGGATTACACAGAGTCGGTTATAATGGTAGGAGATCTTGAATATCGCATCGCCAAGCTTGCCTTCCACGCCAAGGAAAGTCCCATCCGGACACGGGACGAAGTCTTCAATCTTGTATCTTCATAGTCCAGGAGTCTGACTGAAGGTATAGTCTGGCTACCCGAACACCCCCTAATCCAGGACTCCCTCAACCACCTACACTTGTGTTGAGACCAAGATATTCCATTCGTACCATATAAATCTTGATCTCTAGCCTTCCCCAAGTTGCTTTCCAGTCAAATCTTATTTCCACCAAATCCAAATCCTGTGAGAGAGAGTTGAGTGTTGGGGAGACTATCATTTGAAGCACAAGAGCAAGGAGTTTATCATCAACACACCACTTGTTACTTCTTGGAGAGTGGTGTCTCCTAGATTGGCTAGGTGTTACTTGGGAGCCTCCGACAATATTGTGGAGTTGAACCAAGGAGTTTGTAAGGGAAAGGAGATCGCCTACTTCGTGAAGATCTACCACTAGTGAGGCAAGTCCTTCATGGGCGATGGCCATGGTGGGATAGACAAGGTTGCTTCGTCGTGGACCCTTCGTGGGTGGAGCCCTCCGTGGACTCGCACAACCGTTACCCTTCGCGGGTTGAAGTCTCCATCAATGTGGATGTACGATAGCACCACCTATCGAAACCACGACAAAAACATCCGTGTCTCCAATTGCGTTTTTTATTTGGTCAAGGCTAGATTTTTATTTGGTCAAGTAGTCTAATCACCCCCCCCCCTCTTGACATACTTTCGATCCTACATCTGCAGTCATGCAAGTCTGGGGACCCCAATTCCTAGAACGCCGTGAGTAGCCCCCGGGCCCAAGGTGCGCTCGGGCTTGGCTTCTAGGCGAAGCCAAAGGGCAAGTGTAGAGCGCCGCGGGCCCCAATAGCCTGCGGCCTTGGTCGACGCGTGCCGACATATTGGATGTGGGCGTCTCTTCTTCCCCATGCTGCCACGGCAACTGCCTGACTTGACGGGTCTTTGCTGCATGCAGAAAAGATCATTATTACCTTGGGTCGTGGAGGCCGGCGGTTGGCCTCCCCTTGGCTATAAATGGGAAGTGGGGGCGGAGCCCCCATCACCCGTCTCTTCCTTGCTTCTCATGCTTCTTCTCCTTCCTTTCTCCACTCCTTGCTGGTGTAGTCATGGCGCCGATTCGGAGGTTCTCAGCCGCGGAGAAGGGCAAGACTCCCCTCAACGAGCCCGAGCTGCTCCCGCCGAAGAAGAGGAGGTCCCATGGTCGTGAGATGGTCGTGAGGTCGATAGTGTCGCAGCGTTGGTACGAAAGGCCACCTCCTGGATACCTGTTGCCCTTGTATGCTCATGCCGATGATTCCAGAAGGAGGAGCGATGAGCGCCGCTGCCCGCGCCAGGGCTGCGGCCGCCGTGCCGCGGAGGCGCACGCCGTCACACCAGGGGTCCATGTTGCGGACTCCTCGCGCGAGTTCGTGCTGTGGGCGGTGATGCCCCGAGAACTTGGATTCGCCTTCCGCAATTCTTCACCGCCGAGATGCCGCCGAGGGGCCCTCTCGAGCTCTGGCTGCAGCACGCCGACTGCGACGCCCCGGCGACTGGAGCGGAAGTTGAAGTCGTCGCCTCCGGGAGGATCTTCATGACTCGAGGCTGGGGCAAGGTTGCCCGAGCCTGCCGCGCGAATGGCGCCCTCACCATCCACTTCGAGTATGACAGCGCCTCCATGCTGTTCTTCAAGGTCTTCGACGAGGAAGGCTATCGCTTGGAGTGCTGCCTTGAAGGGGGTCGCCAAGATGGCACAGCTGCGGGCGCCGGGCCTACCGCTAGCCTCGCCCGCAGCTCCTCCAGTGATAACGGTGACTCCTGGTGGTCCAATGACTCTCCCAATCTCGTGGAGTCTCCGGAGACGAGTGATGATAGCTATGTGCCCCCGAGCTCTCGTCGGGCCCGGAGGAAGGTCGCCGCGTCTGGCCGCAGCCGCCGTTGATCTAGATGGGGTTGGCACCGGCCTTCCATGGCCCACTGTTGATGATGGCGTCGGTGACGTTCGGCACGTGTAGATAGAGCTCCTAGGAATTCCCTTCCTTTTGTTCAATGCGAGGAATCAAAACGGACCCCGCGAGGGTGTGTAAAGCGTCTGTAATGCCTTTTGTTGATGTTATCATTATTGTGAAAATTTGCAAGCACATGTCCTACTGAGGCTCGGTCTCCACCTTTCCAATCCCGCGGCAGCTTGGTGCTCTACGCTGACAGGTCCCGGTCCCTAGGCAGGCTGCAACCGTCGCTCGTATGCCAGGTCGCGATGTCGTGGTCAAGGCCAGGAGGTGAGTGGCCCAAGGTCCAGTAAGAGCTCCTGAGGCACGATGCTCAAGAGGTGATGTCGCCGCAGCAGGGCAGCGAAAATGCGAGAATCTTATGTCGTAGTGCTGGGTCGGTCGAGTTACAAGACTTAACTTGGCGTTCCGGAGCCGGCTTTCGGTGCCACACTAGACTTGGGTGTGGTAGTTGTCGCGCTAACCGAAGGTGACAGGGAGGCGAACCTGCCCTATCGGGGTGGTAGAGCCATCAGTCACTCCTGAGAAAGGCTTGGTAGGCTGGAGCTGATCGTATGGCACTTCAAGGCTGTCGAAGGTCTCGACGGACAGGACATTGAGTCCTGCACCACCGTCGATGAGGGTCTTGGTGACTTGGACATTGCTGATGACGGGTGAACAGAGCATCGGGAGAACGCCGGCCGTTCCTGCGCACTTGAGCTGGTCCGCCGAGCTAAAGGTGATGGCGTACTTGGACCATCTGAGCGGGCGTGTGGCCTCGAGCCTGGGGAGGACTGCGTTCACCTCGCGAGCAAACTGCTTGAAGACTCGTTGAGAGGCTGGGGCTTGAGCTCCGCCCAAGATACAGGTGATAGCTCGCGGCTCTTGGAAGCCCCCAGCCCCCTCGTCCTGTTGATGGTCGTTGTTCCTTCTTGGCGGCGGCAGTGGAGGGAGACCAAGGTTGCCCTAAGGACGGTCCTCACGAGGCTGGTCCCTCCAAGCACCCTCACGAGGCTGGTCCTGCTAACGTTCCTCGCGAGGCTAGTCGCACCACTCTTGGTGGGGCCCACGGTCGTCCCAACATCCTCCACCACGTCCACCTCCTCGGCCGTAGCCCCGGTCGTTACGCTTGGTACATCGACCGAAGCGTCCATCTCGAATGGCCCTGAGTTCTTGGCAGTCATTAGTGTTGTGCGTGTGCATGTTGTGGAAGGCACATAATGTACGCCTGCCCTTGAACGACTCGGGAAGATCTCGGCCGCGCTTGGTGTCTGGTTCCTCCGCGAGCACATCCACTCCTTTGCGCTTAACGTCCTTGGCCTTGGCCTTCTTCTCCTCTGGATCCGTAGTAGGGAGCTCGAGGAGGGAGAGGCGCCCCTCCTCACCTCTTGCACACTTGGTCACGATGTTGAACAGCTCCAAAGTCATGCATAACTCTTCATGGATGGCGAGCTCCTCCTTCATCTTGACATCTCGGATGCCGTCAGAGAACGTTGAGATGATGGACTCGTCCGTTACCTTGGGGATCTTGATTCACGTGCTATTGAAGCACTGGATGTACTTCTGTAGGGTTTCTCCCGGTTGTTGCTGGATGCGGCGTAGGTCACCCACGACCGGGGGGCGGTCGCGAGTGCCCTGGAAGTTGGCGATGAAGCGGTCGTGCATCTCGTCCCAGGAGGAAATTGAGCCTGGGGGCAGGTTCAGGAGCCATGAGCTCGCACCGTCCTTGAGAACCATGGGAAACCAGTTCGCCATGACCTTTTCGTCGCTGTTGGCCGCTTCGATGCTTAGCTCGTAGAGCTGCAGAAACTCCGCAGGGTCGGGGGGTGCCGTCGTAGCAAGGAGGCAGATCTGGCTTGAACTTGCCCAACCAGTTCGCCATGATCTAGCAACTCAGGTGTGAAGGCGTGGTAGCCCACCGTGGCCACCATGGCCCATCTTGGAGGTAGAGCTTGGTCGTGGTGCCCCTGCGCGGCTGCGGCACGTGGCACATGGCCTTGTCGCATCAAGCAATCCTGGTGCAGCGGAGTCGGGAGTGGTGGAGTGTTTCCTTGTGGACGGGGAATCTCTTGGCAGCTTCTTTCTTTGTGCACGGGCACATGGCCCGGTGAGTCGCGCCGCGGGGCCGCACATCTTGGAGTGAGGGCGCCGTCCTGTTGTAGGAGAGGCGGAGGCACACCGCGAGCCGCATGCCTCGGCGCAAGGGCGCCATCTTGTTGCAGAGGACGCGGAGACGCTCCGGGAGCCACATCGCCCGTAGCTGGGGGCGGGTGAGGCAGCGAGAGGGATAGTACAGGAGAGCCTCCTATGTCACTGATGAGCTCGGCGATGCGGTCCAGCCAATCCTCGTAGAGGTCGTCGACTGGACGGTAGCACAGGAGCTCGCCTGCCATGAGCAGCGCGGCCTGTGCATCCGTGGGTGCGCGGTGAGTGTGAGATGATGAGCCGGCAGGAGTCAGCGACGGAGTGGCGGTGTGGCCGTCACGGCACACGGAGGGATGCAGCGAAGAGGCTTGCTTCTCGTTTGCCGCCGGACCGGTGATGGCGTTGGCGGCGGGTGATGGAGAAAGACGGGGGGCCCGCCTACTGGGGCCGTCTGAGAGACACGGGTGGTGAGAGCGGCCCGGTGCTCCGCGCGAGCCCGGCGAGCGTCGGCCATGAGCTTGGTGGAGTGATGAACCATGGGTCAATGAAGAAGAAGGCTTTGACGCACCCTACCTGGCACGCCAAATGTCGAATTTCAGGTTCCAGCAAAACCCTTGAGATTCGAACACTGGGGTGCGCACGAAGATCTCGCCCCTCTCTAGCTCTCACACTCAAGGATCTGACGGCCTAGCTTGACGGACCCAAAGAACATGAGACACAAGAGTTATACTGGTTCGAGCCATCGTTGTGGTGTAATACCCTACTCCAGTGTGGTGTGGTGGATTGCCTCTTGGGCTGAGGATGAACAGTTACAATGGAAGAACAGCCTCGTGAGGAGAGATGTTCTTGTGCCTGGTGAACTTGTGTGTGGCTAAGGATGGAACGGCTCCGATCCAAGATGGGATGCAAGATGAGATCCCAGCTCTCTCTCTCTCTCTCTCTCTCTCTCTCTCTCTCTCTGCCTAGCTATGGTGGTGGCTAGTCCAATTTATGAGGCCCTGGTCCTCTTCCCAAATATTGAGCGCGAAGGCATCCCACAACGACCAATTTGAAGGGGGCAGCTAGTACAAGCTATCCTGAAAAAAGTAGTCTTCGCCTGCCAAAGGCCCTGGTGGTGACGCCGTCTTGGGCTCCATGGTGACTTCCGTCCTGTCGTCCTGCTGGTCTTGGTCTTGTTGCACCGATATGGAAACCTTTGCCTGATGCCTCGGAACTCCTCACCTGTGCTTGCCTCCTTAACACCAAAGAGGGAACGAGGAAAGTGTGCTCGCTGGCGCCCGCTTGGTCTTGATCATCATGGCTTACGTCATTGGAACCTCGTGAGGTTCGCCTTGCCTTGATCTCTCCTCCCTTCGCGAGCCAGCCTGGTGAGGCCGCCCCTGAGGAGGCCTTGCATCGTCCGCCTCGCGAGGCTTGGCCCCTCGCGAGGGTCTTAAATGTTTGCTGGTGAAGATGGGCCATATGGGGCCGCTAGAGGAGCCATGCTGCGGGCCACAGGTAGGCAAGTCTGGGGACCCCCGTTCCTAGAACGCCGACAACTAGAACGGTCGATTGTGAAGATGTACGACTACATCAACCGCGTTGTCATAACGCTTCCGCTTACGGTCTATGAGGGTACGTAGATAATACTCTCCCCTCTCGTTGCTATGCATCACCATGATCTTGCATGTGCGTAGGATTTTTTTTTGAAATTACTGCGTTCCCTAAATGTGGCATCCGAGCCAAGTTTATGTGGAGATGTTATATGCACGATGTAACGCCCCGAGACCGATGTGCCAGGTGTCTTCCAGTTATTCGTTGCCTTTGCCATGTCTTTTGCTTGCATGTTGCATTTCATCATGTCATCATCTTCATTGCATCATCATGTTTTTTTTCGAAACATGCATCCGTCCGGATTTCTCCCCATTCCTTCTGTTGCCCTTTCTGAGCCCAACCACACTTGCACGCGCCCGCGGCATGTCCGAAATAATATTTTATAAGTGGCCGAGAAATGTTCTCGGATTGGGTTGAGAATTGACGTGTGGTCTTATTATAGTGTAGATAGACCGCCTGTCAAGTTTCATCGCATTCGGAGTTCGTTTGATAGCCCAACCGTTAAACTATAGCGGCATTATAGCCGGTCTTTTCGTCGGACGTTTTTGGTCTCCGGAAACAGTCGCCGGGTCTCTCTCTTCTCTTCTCTCAAGTCGAGACCGTCTACACAGCCCAATACTCACCGCCAGACCCTACCTAACCTCTCTCTTCAGCCCGCGACCCTCCTCGCGCGCGCCCGAAAGCTGTCCCGGACCCGACTCAGGCTGTAGCTACTTTTGTGTCCAGACCATCCCCAAACGTCTACAAAACGTCACCATTTTCCTTTTTGGACTCCGCAGCTATTTTATCCGCGATCATCCGATTGCGATCATAGGGCGAGGTAGCTCCTAACCTGGACTGTGAGGTATATATATACTCCACTCCTAGTCTATTTGGACGAACCCTAAAAATTAGGACCCTTGTCCCATCCCACCGCCGCCAGCATCTCCCACCTCGGGATCCTCCCCAAATCCAAAATCCACCTCGACCTTGCCGGAGCCACCGCCCATTGCATCAGGCCGGCCCCCTCACCCTGCGCTCGTGTCTCTTCTCCCTTCCCTTCCCTTTCTCTCTTTCTCCCTCTCATCTCCCTGCTTCCTCTCTCTTGCAGGGAACAGAGCCTCCATGGCGCCGCCACCTCTTCCCCGTCGTCCTTCATCTCGTTGCTGCCCTGTGCCCATGTCGCCAGCGCCGTTGACCTGCTCTGTCCGGGGACCTCCAGACAGCACCGCCCGACGGATCTGCTCAAGCTCGCCGCCCCTGCGCTTCAAGTCCTTTCGGTCGGAGACACAAGTACAGCGCCGCCTGGCCATGGATGCTGTCATAGAGCCTCGGCCTCCTCAAGCCCAGCACCGTCCAAGCCCGTTCCCGGCTAGATCCGTACGCCCAGGACCTCGATGCCCCTTCGCCCCACTCGCCGGAGCTTTGCTCCCAGCCACTGCCGCCCTGCTCGCCTCCTCTGCTTCTCCCTTGCGCGAGGAGGACGACCCGGAGCCTCGTCCCGCATCGAGTGAGCCGAGCGCAGCTCTTGAGCCTCGAGCCACCAGCAGGCCCAGCTCCCTCGCGCGCTGCCTAACCCACCTCAGAGCCGGCCTATGGGCCCTCTGGTGAGGACGCGCCCAGCCTCCCTTGTGCACTGTTGGCCCAGTCCAGCAAATTCGGCCCGCTTAATTTTTTTCCCTATCAGTGAATTTGTTCTTTTCCCAGGAATTACAGATTTGCAGAAAAACCTATAAGCTCCATGCATATCATAACTCACCAACCGTGCATCTTTTGTTAACACATTATATATGAAAAATGCTTAGTTTTTCATCTAGTTTGATAATATCCAACTTTCATGCATGTTTAAAATGATGTTTGCTTTAATTTGCTTAAATAACTTGTTAAAATGCCTTAATTCATAACTAAATAACCGTAACTCCAAATTTAATAAACTTTATATGTAAATGGGGTAGAAAAATGCCTAGTTTAACATGGTGGCATCTTCTTGCATGTTTAACAACTCTAAAATTGTGTATAGGGAAGAACTGTACCAAACCTAAAATATGCACATGAGGAGTTTCCGGACTTGTTGTTTGTTGTTCCGGCCTCATTTAAACTTGCCTAGATAGGTAGTTCTCATTTTGCTTCACCCTCTTACCATGCTAACAACCTTTAATCTTGTTGGGTACATAAATGAGAGAGAACTAAACAAGTCATGTGGTGTTTTCTTCAATATGCAACTCCGTTGCATAATGAGCTCCACTTAATTTGTAGGAGTGTTTGTGCACTTTGCCATGCCATGCTTCATTAAACCGGACATGCATCATACTTGATTGCGCATCATGCCATGTTGTTGTAGTGGTTGTTTACTACGTTGTTTGCTTCTTTCCGGGTTGCCTTTCTCGTGAGCTTCGGTTCCGTTCCGGAGTTGTGAGGATCCGTTCGACTTCGTTCGTGTGTCTTCTTCATGACTCATTCTTCTTCCTTGCGGGATTTCAGGCAAGATGATCATACCCTCGAAATCACTTCTATCTTTGCTTGCTAGATGCTCGCTCTTTTTCTATGCCTATGTTGCGATACCTACCACTTGATTATCATGCCTCCCATATTGTTGAACCAAGCCTCTAACCCACCTTGTCCTAGCAAACCGTTGATTGGCTATGTTACCGCTTTGCTCAGCCCCTCTTATAGCGTTGTTAGTTGAAGGTGAAGATTGAAGTTTGTTCCTTGTTGGAACATGGAGATGTTGTTCCTTGTTGGAACATGTTTTACTTGTTGGGATATCACAATATATCTTATTTAATTAATGCATCTATATACTTGGTAAAGGGTGGAAGGCTCGGCCTTATGCCTGGTGTTTTGTTCCACTCTTCCCGCCCTAGTTTTCTGTCATATCGGTGTTATGTTCCCGAATTTTGCGTTCCTTACGCGGTTGGGTAATAATGGGAACCCCTTGACAGTTTGCCTTGAATAAAACTCCTCCAGCAATGCCCAACCTTGGTTTTAGCATTTGCCTCACCACCACCTACTTTTCCCTTGGGAGTCGCTCTCTCGAGGGTCATCATTATTTTAACCCCCCCCCCCGGGGCCAGTGCTCCTCTGAGTGTTGGTCCGACCGAGTAGACTGCGGGGCCACCTTAGGGCAACTTGAGGGTTGGTTTTACTCATAGGATGTCTCATCTGAGTGTGCCCTGAGAACGAGATATGTGCAGCTCCTATCGGGATTTGTCGGCACATTCGGGCGGTGTTGCTGGATTTGTTTTAACTTGTCGAAATGTCTTGTAACCGGGATTCCGAGTCTGATCGGGTTTTCCCGCTAGAAGGAATATCCTTCGTTGACCGTGAGAGCTTGTGATGGGCTAAGTTGGGACACCCCTGCAGGGATTCGAACTTTCGAAAGCCGTGCCCGCGGTTATGGGCAGATGGGAATTTGTTAATGTCTAGTTGTAGAAAACCTGAAGTTGACCTTAATTAAAATACATCAACTGCGTGTGTAACCGTGATGGTCTCTTCTCGGCGGAGTCCGGGAAGTGAACACGGTGTTGGAGTTATGTTTGGCGTAGGTTGTTCTAGGATCACTTCTTGATCATAGTTTTGTCGACCGTGCTTTGCCTTCTCTTCTCGCTCTCATTTGCGTATGTTAGCCACCATATATGCTAGTCGCTTGCTGCAGCTCCACCTCATACTTTTTACCTTACCCATAAGCTTAAATAGTCTTGATCATGAGTGTGAGAGATTGGTGAGTCCCCGTGACTCACAGATACTTCCAAAACCAGCTTGCAGGTGCCGATGAGCTCATGCAGATGACGCAACCAAGCTCAGGAGGAGCTCGATGAAGATCTTGTCCTTTGTGTTGTTTCGTTCTAGTTGATCAGTAGTGGAGCCCAGTTAGGGTTGATCGGGGACTGTGCCACATTTGGGGTTCTTCTTTTATTTTGGTTCCGTAGTCGTACCTTGATTGTATTTGGATGTTGTAATGCTTTATTCATGTAATTGTGTGAAGTGGCGATTGTAAGCCAGCTATGTATCTTTTCCCCTATTGTATTACATGGGTTGTTTGCGAAGATTACCTTACTTGCGACATTGCTTTCAATGTGGTTATGCCTCTAAGTCGTGCTTCGACACGTAGGAGATATAGCCGCATCGAGGGCGTTACAAGTTGGTATCAGAGCCTTCCCCGACCTTAGGAACCCCCTGCTTGATCGAATCATTGGTGTTGTTGAGTCTAGAATAATGTTTTGAGTCATTTAGGAATTACATATCGGAGAGTTTAGGAATTCTTTTTACTCCCAGTCCCTTCATCGCTCTGGTAAGGCATCCTGACGTAGAGTTTTGACTCTTCTCTTCTCAAATTTCACTAAAAAAAATTAGGATCACGTGGGTATCTCGGAATCATTCCGATCGATTTGTTATGAGAACATTGTTCTTGGTGCCTCCTGTCATTTAGGGGTTGTGGCAGTGTCCCGGGGAGTTAAGCTCCGAGGTGTTGTCATCACAATTTTATCGTTGCAGTTCTGGAATACCTGAGTTTAGTTCGCCGACATCGAAAATCTCTCTTATGCAGTTGTTGGTGAGATAACCTCGACGCCACCCAGTACTGGGGCGGGAGTTCGGGAGTATTGCCATAACTCGTATAACGGATGCTTTTCGAAGGTTGAGGTAGACGATTTCCGAAGGTTTCTTGGTTATGTGTTGAAGGATGGATACAACTGGATGTAGGGTTTGCTAGTTTTGGGTGAGATATTATGCTTCCCCTGTATCCCCAACACCTGATTGCATAACCGGAAAGGTTCGGGAGTTTCATAAGTGGGAATTCAAGTAGCTCTCAGGATATCTTTCCGACAGATGTATGATATGAAATTGGGGTTCGACGTCTAGTGGTCCACCTATCCACGGTTGGTTTTACAGTGGTCTCGTTGTGTCTTAAAGAGTCCTTGGCTATGCCGACTCGGGGACGCTTCGTATGTCATGTGCACTGCCTTGTACATGATGGTGTTGTACGATCGAGCCCGTGTAGGCCCCACCATGAAAACTTCGGACGAAATCTCTATCATATATTTGTTTCGGCTTATTTTCTGCAAGCCAATCCTTTGTTTTGTTATTGAGTTTTGGTATTCGAGTTGCTTCAAAGTCAAGTGTTGATTCCATACCTTTTCCTAAGTGGTGTTCTCATATTCCTATGTGAATACTAATCCTTCTTGATAATCAAGATTGTCATGTCAATCCTTTTCAACCGGTGTGTCTCTCTTCAAGTGGGTTCGTTCATTTTCAACATTTGCAAGATTCAATCTCAGCTTTCTCAACGATGTTTGTTTCATCCGGACCAATTTGTCTTTGTTTTTCCCTCCCTCCCTCCCTTTTTCTTCGAGGACTCAGATTTCTTAATCACTATCCATTTTATTGATGGAAGTCTCTCCATTCTTTTTCCTTCATGTTTTTATCCGGTGATTCTCAGGAAGATACTAACGGAGGTTCAAGTTATCATTATTCGTTTTTGATGTGTAGGTAAGAACGGTTCTTGCTCAACCCGTAGCAGCCACGTAAAACTTGCAACAACAAAGTAGAGGACGTCTAACTTGTTTTTGCAGGGCATGTTGTCATGTGATATGGTCAAGACATGATGCTAAATCTTATTGTATGAGATGATCATGTTTTGTAACACAGTTATCGGCAACTGGCGGGTGCCATATGGTTGTCGCTTTATTGTATGAAATGCAATCGCCATGTAATTTCTTTACTTTATCACTAAGCGGTAGCGATAGTCTTAGAAGCAATAGTTGGCGAGACGACAATGATGCTTCGATGGAGATCAAGGTGTCAAGATAGTGATGATGGTGATCATGACGGTGCTTTGGAGATGGAGATCAAAGGCACAAGATGATGATGGCCATATCATATCACTTATATTGATTGCATGCGATGTTTATCCTTTATGCATCTTATTTTTCTTAGTTCGACGGTAGCATTATAAGATGATCTCTCACTAAATTTCAAGGTATAAGTGTTCTCCCTGAGTATGCACCATTGCTACAGTTCGTCGTGCTGAGACACCACGTGATGATCGGGTGTGATAAGCTCTACGTTCACATACAATGGCTGCAAGCCAGTTTTGCACACGCGGAATACTTGGGTTAAACTTGACGAACCTAGCATAGGCAGATATAGCCTCGGAACACTGGAGACCGAAAAGTCGAGCGTGAATCATATAGTAGATATGATCAACATAGTGATGTTCACCATTGAAAACTACTCCATCTCACGTGATGATCGGACATGGTTTAGTTGATATGGATCACGTGATCACTTAGATGATTAGAGAGATGTCTATCTAAGTGGGAGTTCTTAAGTAATTTGATTAATTGAACTTTAATTTATCATGAACTTAGTACCTCATAGTATTTTGCATGTCTATGTTGTTGTAGATAGATGGTCTGTGGTGTTGTTACGTTGAATTTTAATGCATTCCTAGAGAAAGCTAAGTTGAAAGATGATGGTAGCAACTACACGGACTTGGTCCGTAACTTGGGGATTATCCTCATTGCTGCACACAAGAATTACGTCCTAGAAGCACCGCTAGGTGTCAAACCCACTGCAGGAGCAACGCCAGATGTTGTGAACACCTGGCAGAGCAAAGCTGATGATTACTTGATAGTTCAGTGTGCCATGCTTTACGGCTTAGAACCAGGACTTTAACGACGTTTTGAATGTCATGGAGCATATGAGATGTTCCAGGAGTTGAAGTTAATATTTCAAGCAAATGCCCGGATTGAGAGATATGAAGTCTCCAATAAGTTCTACAGCTGCAAGATGGAGGAGAATAGTTTGTCAGTGAACATATACTCAGAATGTCTGGGTACCACAACCACTTGACTCAACTGGGATTTAATCTTCCTGATGATACTGTCATTGACAGAGTTCTTCAATCACTGCCACGAAGCTACAAGAGCTTCGTGATGAACTATAATATGAAAGGGATGGATAATACGATTCTTGTGCTCTTCTCAATGCTAAAGGCTGTAGAGGTAGAAATCAAGAAGGAGCATCAAGTGTTGATGGTCAACAAGACCACCATTTTCAAGAAAAAGGGTAAAGGGAAGAAGGGGAACTTCAAGAAGAATAGCAAGCCAGTTGCTTCTCAAGTGAAGAAATCCAAGTCTGGACCTAAGCCTGAGACTGAGTGTTTCTACTGCACAGGAACTGGTCACTGGAAGTGGAACTGCCCCAAGTATTTGGCGGAGAAGAAGGATGGCAAAGTGAAAGGTATATTTGATATACATGTTATTGATGTGTACCTTACTAATGCCCGTAGTAGTGCCTGGGTATTTGATACTAGTTCAGTTGCTAACATTTGCAACTCGCAATAGGGGCTACGGATTAAGTGAAGATTGGCTAAGGACAAGGTGACGATGCGCGTGGGAAATGGTTCCAAAGTCGATGTGATCGCCGTCGGCATGCTACCTCTACATCTACCTTTGGGATTAGTTTTAGACCTGAATAATTGTTATTTGGTGCCAGTGTTGAGTATGAACATTATATCTGGATCTTGTTTAATGCCAGACAGTTATTCATTTAAATCAGAGAATAATGATTGTTCTATTTATATGAGTAATATCTTTTATGGTCATGCACCCTTGATGAGTGGTCTTTCTTTACTAAATCTTCACAGTAGTGATACACAGGTTCATAGTATTGAAGCCAAAAGATGCAGAGTTGATAATGATAGTGCAACTTATTTGTGGCACTGCCGTTTAGGTCATATTGGTGTAAAGCGCATGAAGAAACTCCATTCTGATGGACTTCTGGAATCACTTGATTATGAATCACTTGGTACTTGTGAACCATGCCTCATGGGCAGGATGACTAAAACTCCGTTCTCCGGAACAATGGAGCAAGCAACAAAGTTATTGGAAATCATACATACTGATGTATGTGGTCCAATGAACATTGAAACTCGTAGCGGATATCATTATTTTCTCACCTTCATAGATGATTTGAGCAGATATGGGTATATCTATTTGATGAAACATAAGTCTAAAACATTTGAAAAGTTCAATGAATTTCAGGGTGAAGTGGAAAATCATAGTAACAAGAAAAAGTTTCTACGATCTGATCGTGGAGGCGAATATTTGAGTTATGAGTTTGGACTTCATTTGAAACAATGCGGAATAGTTTCACAACTCATGCCACCTGGAACACCACAGCGTAATGGTGTGTCCGAACGTCGTAATCATACTTTACTAGGTATGGTGCGATCTATGATGTCTCTCACTGCTTTACCGCTATCGTTTTGGGGTTATGCTTTAGAGACGGCTGCATTCATGTTAAATAGGGCACCATCTAAATCCGTCGAGATGACACCTTATGAACTGTGGTTTAGCAAGAAACCCAAGTTGTCATTTCTTAAAGTTTGAGGTTGCGATGCTTATGTGAAAAAGCTTCAACCTGATAAGCCCGAACCCAAATCGGAGAAATGTGTCTTCATAGGATACCCAAAGGAGACTGTTGGGTACACCTTCTATCACAGATCCGAAGGCAAGATATTTGTTGCTGAGAATGGATCCTTTCTAGAGAAGGAGTTTCTCTCGAAAGAAGTGAGTGGGAGGAAAGCAGAACTTGACGAGGTAATTGTACCTTCTCCCTTATTGGAAAGTGGTTCATCACTGAAATCAGTTCCAGTGATTCCTACACAAGTAAGTGAGGAAGCTAATGATGATGATCATGAAACTTCTGATCAAGTTACTACCGAACCTCGTAGGTCAACCAAAGTAAGATCCGCACCGGAGTGGTACGGTAATCCTGTTCTAGAATCATGTTACTTGACCATGACGAACCTACAAACTATGAGGAAGCAATGATAAGCCCAGATTCCGCAAAATGTCTTGAAGCCATGAAATCTGAGATGGGATCCATGTATGAGAACAAAGTGTGGAGTTTTGTTGACTTGCCCGATGATCGGCAGGCCATAGAGAATAAATGGATCTTTAAGAACAAGACTGACGCTGACGGTAATGTTACTGTCTACAAAGCTTGACTTGTTGTGAAAGGTTTTCGACAAGTTCAAGGAGTTGACTACGATGAGACCTTCTCACCCGTAGCGATGCTTAAGTCCATCCGAATCATGTTAGCAATTGCCGCATTTTATGATTATGAAATTTGGCAAATGGATGTCAAAACTGCATTCCTTAATGGATACCTTAAAGAAGAGTTGTATATGATGCAACCAGAAGGTTTTGTCGATCCAAAAGGTGCTAACAAAGTGTGCAACTCCAGCGATCCATTTATGGACTGGTGCAAGCCTCTCGGAGTTGGAATATACGCTTTGATAGTGTCATCAAAGCATATGGTTTTTTACAGACTTTTGGAGAAGCCTGTATTTACAAGAAAGTGAGTGGGAGCTCCGTAGCATTTCTGATATTATATGTAGATGAGATATTGTTGATTGGAAATGACTGAATTTCTGAATAGCATAAAGGGATAGTTGAATAATAATTTTCAATGAAAGACCTCGGTGAAGCTGCTTATATATTGGGCATCAAGATCTATAGAGATAGATCAAGATGCTTAATTGGACTTTCACAAAGCACATACCTTGATAAAGTTTTGAAGAAGTTCAAAATGGATCAGGCAAAAAAAGGGTTCTTGCCTATATTACAAGGTGTGAAGTTGAGTCAGACTCAATGCCCGACCACTATAGAAGATAGAGAGAAAATGAAAGGTGTTCCCTATGCTTCAGCCATAGGCTCTATCATGTATGCAATGTTGTGTACCAGACCTGATGTGTGCCTTGCTATAAGTTTAGCAGGGAGGTACCAAAGTAATCCAGGAGTGGATCACTGGACAGCAGTCAAGAACATCCTGAAATACCTAAAAAGGACTAAGGACATGTTTCTCGTATATGGAGGTGACAAAGAGCTCATCGTAAATGGTTACGTCGATGCAAGCTTTGGCACTGATCCGGATGACTTTGAGTCATAAACCGGATACGTGTTTTTATTAAATGGTGGAGCTGTCAGTTGGTGCAGTTCCAAGCAGAGCATCATGGTGGGATCTACGTGTGAAGCGGAATACATAGCTGCTTCAGAAGCAGCAAATGAAGGAGTCTGGATGAAGGAGTTCATATCCGATCTTGGTGTCATACCTAGTGCATTGGGTCCAATGAAAATCTTTTGTGACAATACTGGTGCAATTGCCTTGCCAAAGGAATCCAGATTTCGCAAGAGAACCAAGCACATTAAGGGAAGCTTCAATTCCATCTGCGATCAAGTCAAGGAGGGAGACATAGAGATTTGCAAGATACATATGGATCTGAATGTTGCAGACCCGATGACTAAGCCTCTCTCACGAGCAAAACATGATCAACACCAAGACTCCATGGGTGTTAGAATCATTACAATGTAATCTAGATTATTGACTCTAGTGCAAGTGGGGGACTGAAGGAAATATGCCCTAGAGGCAATAATAAAGCTGTTATTTATATTTCCTTATATCATGATAAATTTTTATTATTCATGCTAGAATTGTATTAACCGGAAACTTAGTACATGTCTGAATACATAGACAAATAGAGTGTCACTAGTTTGCCTCTACTTGACTAGCTCGTTGAATCAATGATGGTTATGTTTCCTGACCATAGACATGAGTTGTCATTTGATTAATGGGATCACATCATTAGAGAATGATGTGATTGGCTTGACCCATCCGTTATCTTAGCACGATGATCGTTTAGTTTGTTGCTATTACTTTCTCCATAACTATACATGTTCCTATGACATGAGATCATGTAACTCCCGAATACTGGAGGAACACTTTGTATGGTACCAAACGTCACAATGTAACTGGGTGATTATAAAGGTGCTCTACAGGTGTCTCCGATGGTATTTGTTGAGTTGGCATGGATCAAGATTAGGATTTGTCACTCCGATTATCGGAGAGGTATCTCTGGACCCTCTCGGTAATGTATATCACTATAAGCCTTGCAAGCAATGTAGCTAATGAGTTAGTTACGGGATGTAGCATTACGGAATGAGTAAAGAGACTTGCCGGTAACAAGGATGAACTAGGTATTGAGATACCAACGATCGAATCTCGGGCTAGTAACATACCGATGACAAAGGGAACAGCGTATTCCGTTATGCGGTTTGACCGATAAAGATCTTCGTAGAATATGTAGGAACCAATATGAGCATGTCTCGGTCATGTCTACATAGTTCTCGAACCCGTAGGGTCCGCACGCTTAACGTTCGATGACGATCGGTATTATGAGTTTATGTGTTTTGAGGTACCAAAGGTAGTTCAGAGTCCTGGATTTGATCACGAACATGACGAGGAGTTCTCGAAATGGTCGAGACATAAAGATCGATATATTGGACGACTATGTTTGGACATCGGAAAGGTTTCGAGTGAAGTTCGGGCATATACTGGAGTATCGGGGTTTACCGGAACCCCCGGGGAGTTTAATGGGCCTTATGGGACTTAGTGGAAAGAGAGGAGGGGCTTCCAGGGCAGGCCGTGCGCCCCCTCCCCCTCTGGTCCGAATTGGACTAGGAAGGGGGGCGGCGCCCCCCTTTCCTTCTCCCTCTTTCCTCCTTCCTTCTCCTACTCCTACTACATGGAAAGGGGGGAATCCTACTCCCGGTGGGAGTAGGACTCCCCATGGGGCACGCCATAGGAGGGCTGGACCTCCCCCTCCTCCACTCCTTTATATACAAGGGAGGGGGCACCCCATAGACACACAAGTTGATCATTGATCTTTAGCTGTGTGCGGTGCCCCCCTCCACCATAATCCACCTCGGTAATATCGTAGCGGTGCTTAGGCGAAGCCCTATTTCGGTAGCAACATCATCACCGTCATCATTCCGTCGTGCTAACGAAGCTCTCCCTCAAAGCTCTACTAGATCGTGAGTTCGCGGGACGTCACCAAGCCGAACGTGTGCAGATCGCGGAGGTGTCGTATCTTCAGTACTAGATCGGTCGATCGTGAAGACGTACGACTACATCAACCATGTTGTCATAAAGCTTCCTCTTACGGTCTATGAGGGTACGTAGACAATACTCTCCCCTCTAGTTGCTATGTGTCGGTGTCAAAACCGGCGGATCTCGGGTAGGGGGTCCCGAACTGTGCGTCTAGGCCGGATGGTAATAGGAGACAAGGGACACAATGTTTTTACCCAGGTTCGGGCCCTCTCGATGGAGGTAATACCCTACTCCTGCTTGATTAATATTGATGATATGGGTAGTACAAGAGTAGATCTACCACGAGATCAAGGAGGCTAAACCCTAGAAGCAGGCCTATGGTATGATTGTTGTATATGGAGTTGATTCTGTCCTACGGACTACAACCCTCCGGTTTATATAGACACCGGATAGGGTTAGGGTTACATAGAGTCGGTTACAATGGTAGGAGATCTTGAATATCCGCATCGCCAAGCTTGCCTTCCACGCCAAGGAAAGTCCCATCCGGACACGGGACGAAGTCTTCAATCTTGTATCTTCGTAGTCCAGGAGTCCGGCTGAAGGTATAGTCCGGCTATCCGAACAACCCCTAATCCAGGACTCCCTCAGTAGCCCCTGAACCAGGCTTCAATGACGACGAGTCCAGCGCGCAAATTGTCTTCGGCATTGCAAGGTGGGTTCCTCCTAAGTCCTTCATAGAAGATTGTAAACACCAAGAGTAGTGTCCGGCTCTGCAAAATAAGCTTCCACATATTGCCATAGAGAGAATAATATTAACACAAATCAAATCTGCTGACGTATTCCGCAGTGCGTCATCACACTACAGCCAAGTCCTTCACTCGAATCGTTTTCACTTTTCCACCTCAGCATGTTTTGCGAGGCGGTTTCCTTGGCACGTCTTGTCAAAGCAGAGATCGTGTACCCCCCTTTTACGGGATTCTCATCAATACGGCCGTGGGTAACCCAACCGCACCAGTTATCGCGGCGCTTGGAAGGCAAGCGAGTTTTACTAGGCCGGTGGGGACGCATAGTCGCATCCGCCCATATAAGGGGATAAGGGTCCACCTTTTTACCTATGCCTTCTTCCTCCCTTGCCTACCCATCTCTCGCGCACCCGAGCTCCAGCGCCCCAGCCCGCACTTCCCACCTCAACCTTCTCCAGCAATGTCCAGAGCGGGAGCCAAGTGGATGGTCTCCTCCGTTACGGAGGGCAAAATCAAGAAGCTAAGGAAGGCCGAGTATCTGTCCAAGGACATCGTGCACCGGATTCCCGAAGAGGGGCAGCTTATCCCCACCCCAAGGCCCCATGAGAGGGTAGTATTTCTCCTCCATTTCCTCCGCGGACTGGGTTTTCCACTCCACCCATTTGTCCGGGGGCTCATGTTCTACTACGGCCTGGATTTCTACGATCTGGCTCCGAACTTCATCCGCAACATCTCGGCATTTATTGTCGTGTGCAAAGCTTTTCTCCACGTCCGCCCCCATTTCGGCCTCTGGCTCAAGACTTTCAACGTCAAGCCCAAGGTGGTGTGCGGCAGCCAGGCGGAGTGCGGAGGTGCCATGGCGGGCAAGATGGCCAACGTCCTATGGTTCAAGGGCTCTTTCGTGAAGACCCTGAAGGGATGGCAAGCCGGGTGGTTTTATATCACCGAGCCGCGCGATCCGGAATGGACCGCAGCCCCCGAGTTCCGATCCGGACCCCCCGCGCGGCTTATGTCCTAGAAAGAGACGGGCCTGTCGTGGGGTGACGAAAAAGAGGTGACCAGATTGCAAACATGCATCCAGTCCCTGGTGAACAAGCCAGTCCGGCTTGTTAATATAAGGGCGCCTGGAAGATGCTATTTAAGGGCGCCGAGGCTCCCGCATCCGCTTCCAAGGACCGCGGATACAGCTCGCAGCGTCACGCTAGCAAGGTATGCCATCTGCACCTTTTACAGGATGTTAAGCTCTTTTCATAGTTTGACTCTATGCGGGATCTAAACTCCCTTACCTTTGACAGGCTTGGCGGGCGATAGCCAAACCGATTAACTGTCCGGCTCCGCTGCCCGAAGACCCAGCCCCAGCTCTACTAGCGAAGCTGCTGGCTCCGGCGCCTTATGTGGTGCCGGAGAAGAAGGCCAAGAAGAAAAAGACCACGGGGACTCGAAGGAGTGCCCGCAACATGGTGGTGTCGGACTCGTCATCTGACGAGTCTGAGACGCCCTCCTCCCGCGAAAACGAGGAGGAGGAAGAAGAAAACTCTCCCCCTCCAGCGGAGGGAGGAGAGAAGAGGAAGGCCACCCCAACAGGGGAGGCCGAGGGGTCTAGGAAAAGGAAGACCCCTCCGCCGGACTACTCCCCCCACGCCGAAGAGGGCGAAGAGGAGTGGCCAAACAGGGCCAAGTGTCCGGCGAAATCGTAAGTTCGGGTATCAGAGTAACTCATCATGTTCCTTTGTTGCACAGCTTTCCCTAATGTCGAATGTAATTATGCAGTCCGCCCCGGGCCGAATTCGATGAATCGTCGGGCGGCTCCCTGGACTCATCGGACGTGAACTCAGTTCCGCCCGTTGTCTCCCCCCGCACTGCAGACGACGCCGAAGTGGCGTTGCAACAAGCTCTGGAGCAGGAGTAGGTGGTCCCGGAGGAGCCGCAAGGCAACCTCCCGGATTCCAGGAGTGAAGGGGATAAGGCCCCCCAGGGCTCCAAGTCCGGCTTTGTGCCGGCCATCGCGCCAGAATCTTCAACACTTCCGGACCGCGGTAGGCGAACTCCTTCCAAGAGGAGCAAGCCTTCTGAGCCGGTGGCCTCCGTCCAACCGGAGGTGCCGGACAATCTGTTGGAGGTGCTTGACGGTGCCTCCATCGACAAGGGGCACTGTACTATTATGAGTACGGTGATCTAGAAGGTTCAGTCCGCCAAGAGCGGACTGACTGAAGCTTGTGCTAGCCTTCTAACAGGCTTTGAGGTAAGTAAAAATATGTAAAAATATAACCGCATAGATAGTAGCCCCTGATGCTCTATTTGGCGTTCGGAAAGAAAAGCCGAATAGAGGATCTATTAAATTTCGCAGGAGTCTAACAACAAAGAGTCAATATGCATATGCAGGCTTCGCTGCTAGCCACCGCCGCACTGACTGCGGAGGTGGGTGCCCTAAAACAGGGACTCAAGCGGACCGAGCAAGAGCTCGGCCTTGCCAAGCGGCAGCTCGAGGAGAATGAAGGTAAGAAATACCTTACAGAAAAAATGCCTATAGGGAGGCGCAATTGCAAAAAATAATAGGAGTATACTGCTTATTGTAGGGGCCACGACTGAGGTGGCAACCCTTAAGCAGGCGCTGTCTGCGGCCAAAAAGAAAATGGCCGCGGAGCGCACCGAGCGAGACAGACTTGGGGCTCAGTTCAGCGAGCTGCAGCAAGAGCTGCAGGCTCTCATGAAAAAACATGAGAGTTTGGAGCTGGAGTCGAAGGCGCAAGCATCCGAGCTTGCAACGGCCCTAGAGGCTGCCAAGTCTGCCAAGGCCGAAGCCCAAAAGGCCCTCCAAGAGTTGGAGGATATGAAGAAGATAGCAGCGGGTAAGGCATTCCTTATGCAAAGCAGAAATATAAAAGTGAACTACCTGTTACTTACCCGAATCCGGAGCTCTCCAGGGGCATTCGCAGATCTTCCCCGCAGCGTATCCGATGCCGCCGCATTCTACCGAGCTGAAGAGGTCAGCTCGATGGAGAAGGTGTTCTGGTCTCAGTATGCTGAGGCCGGACACCCTGTTCCCTTGAGCGACCAGCTGAAGCAGCTGCTCGAGCTCCACAAGGCGGCCGAACAGGCCCTGAAGGGCTTCATAGTTCGGCTGTGGCCTAGAGAGGCCCTGCCTGGGAGCTATTTCGGACTGGTGCGGCGGCTGGTGGAGGCTTGTCCAAGGCTCGAGGTCATCAAGCTCTCCGTCTGCATCGAAGGTTCCCGTAGGGCCCCCGCCTGTGCGAAGGTGCATTGGGGTAAGCTGGACGATGAGAAGCTTGTGAAGGACGGGCCGCCGCCGGGGAAGGAGCATCGCAAGCCCGAGAACTATTACAAGGATGTTCTTGCTGGTGCCCGCCTTGTGGCGGATGAATGTACCAAGGATGTAATTTTTGAATGAACTCGCTCGTGTTATCCTGTGCGCTGAAAACTTGTTCATATGCGCTAAGCAATGCTTATTGAATTTAAAATATTACTTTCTGTGCGGCCGTTTATCAAAAATTGAGAGATGGCCAGTCGTTGGCTTCTGCCCCCGTGGCACTAGTGCTGGGGTGTTCGGGATAAACCCGAGCGCTCTTTTTCCCATAGTTGTGTCCTTCGAGGGAGGCGCTCAGCACAACGAACCAGGCAATCGGACTATAATGCTTGAACACTCTCACTTAGCCATAGAACTCTACAATTTTAAATTTTGGTGAAGCCCCTAGTTCAGAAGACCGAGTTCGGGGCGCTATCCATGCCTTGGCCGGACAAAGCCAGCTCCTCGCTCGAAGCGGCATAAGCCTTTAGGGACTCGAAAAACCTCTCGAACAGCGACCGGTCTCTCGCCACATCATGACAGTCAGTTTTAGATTTCTCCACTGAGGTGCTTAACCCAGCTGAACCGGGGCACAATCGCAGTGGTTCTCCTAGTGCTACCTTAGCCGATAGAGCGGAACGTAAGGCACCAAAACATAGGAGCCGGGCAAACCCAACTATTGACCCAAATCATGATTCGGAGCCGATGCATATAGTGATATAAGTTCGGGGTGCCGCACTTGTGAAAGTGTACGGACTTCTCACACCATTATGAGGGGTACTGAAGCCCCTGGTGTGTTTGCCGTACCATAGTGTACGGGTGCAATCATGTCATTTAATAAACATAAATGTAAAAAGATAACAATGCGAAAAATAGAGAAAAAGCTAAGCATTGTTTATAGAGAGGCTATTTATCAAAGCCGAACGATACAAATAGTGCGGTAAGCAAAAGATATTGGACTATTCAATATGTCCTGACCAGGGGCAGGCCGCAGAATTGTATTTAAAACAGGTATACCGCTCGTAACAGAGACCACCTGGGAGTTCCATAATGCGGCATGGCTTGTCTGCCTCCCTGGATCTTGCATCGTTTGTGCGGCAGTCGAACTGCCGAACAGGTCGTCCGAAGTATGGAGTCCTGAAAGTAAGAAAAATTAAAAAAAAGGATCCGGCAGCCCCTAGTACGTTTTAAGCCGTGTTTTGGGCGTGCCGTTATTGTGCCCCTTCCCCTGTGCCCATGGTATTTCAAGGGCGTAGTTATGTACGCGAGGTACTGGTTTCGCTATGTCGTGAGAGCTGGGGTTGGGGCCGCATTTCTATGCTGCTCAGAGTGTGCCAGGTAATCCTGCTGTGGGTTACTCTGGGCGCGCTTGGCAGTGTATGGCTTTTTAATGGCTGGACTGGAGAATTGCCTGAGAAGGCTACTTTGTACTTCCGCTGCGAGAGCCGCTGTATGATCCTCCGTACGGAGGGAGCGTTTGGTATTTCCGTTGACCATAATTACTCCTCGAGGGCCTGGCATCTTGAGCTTGAGATATGCGTAGTGCGGCACCGCATTGAACTTTGCGAATGCGGTTCGTCCGAGTAGGGCGTGATAGCCACTGCGAAACGGGACTATATCGAAGATTAACTCTTCGCTTCGGAAATTGTCCGGGGATCCGAAGACCACGTCAAGTGTTACTGAGCCTATACAGTTGGCTTCCACACCTGGTATAATGCCTTTAAAGGTCGTTCTTGTGGGCTTAATCCTTGATGGATCTATGTCCATTTTCCGCACTATATCCTGATAAAGCAGGTTCAGGCTACTACCGCCGTCCATGAGGACTCTTGTAAGATGAAATCCATCGATGATTGGGTCGAGAGCCAATGCGGCGAAGCCGCCATGACGGATGCTAGTGGGATGGTACCTTCGATCAAAAGTGATCGGGCAGGAGGACCATGGGTTGAACTTTGGGGCGACTGGCTCCATCGCGTATACGTCCCGCAGCGCACGCTTCCGCTCCCGCTTGGGAATGTGGGTTGCGTATATCATGTTCACCGTCCGCACTTGTGGGGGAAAGCCCTTCTGTCCATTGTTGTTCGGCGGCTTGGGCTCCTCGTCGTCGCTGTGCAGCCCCTTGTCTCTGTTTTTGGCCCTTAACTTGCCTGCCTGCTTGAACACCCAACAATCCATGTTAGTGTGATTGGCTGGCCTTTCGGGGGTGCCATGTATCTGGCACAAGCGATCGAGTATTCGGTCCAAACTGGACGGGCCCTGAGTATTCTTTTTGAATGGCTTTTTCCGCTGACCGGATTTATAGCCTTTGAATTCAGCATTGACTGTCGTGTCTTCATTGCTGTCACTGCTAACGCGGCGTTTTTGCTTATTCCGACGTGTCCTGCCACTTTTGTCCTTGGTATCCGAATTAACAGGGTTCTTTGATAAGTTGTTACTACGAGCTAGCCAGCTGTCTTCTCCCATGCAAAAGCGGGTCATGAGTGTCGTGAGGGCTGCCATGGATTTCGGTTTTTCCTATCCCAGGTGCCGGGCAAGCCACTCGTCGCGGAAGTTATGCTTGAAGGCTGCTAGGGCCTCTGCGTCCGGACAGTCGACTATCTGGTTTTTCTTTGTTAGGAACCGTGTCCAGAATTGTCTGGCCGATTCCTCTGGCTGCTGAATTATGTGGCTTAAGTCGTCGGCATCCGGCGGTCGCACGTAAGTGCCCTAGAAGTTGTCGAGGAATGCGGCTTCCAGGTCCTCCCAAGAACCGATTGAATCTGCTAGCAAGCTGTTAAGCCAATGCCGGGTTGGTCCTTTAAGTTTGAGCGGGAGGTATTTGATGGCGTGTAAATCATCGCCACGTGCCATGTGGATGTGAAGGAGATAATCCTCGATCCATACCGGCGGATCTGTTGTGCCATCGTATGATTCGATGTTTACGGGTTTGAAACCCTCTGGGATTTTATGATCCATTACTTCATTCGTGAAGCATAGCGGGTGTGCGGCGCCTCTGTACTGGGCTATATCACGACGCAGCTCGGAAGAACTATGTCTGTTGTGTTCAGCCCAGCCGGATTTGTTGTATCCGGAGTGAGGATCATTGTCACATGCAGTAGGGCGCCTGCGCGATCCGTAGATCGATCTTGTTTGTCTTGCCTTATCCTCCAGTATGTCTCGCAGGTCGGGCGCATTTTCCCGTGCCTTAGTTGAGCGGCGTCGGGGCATGGATTGGGTGGAGGGCCGAGAGGCCTCTCTGTCACGGCCGCGAGGTGGCCGGTCTGCCATGTCATGCGCTGGTGATGTAGGTGCTACCTCCTCTGATTGGGGTAGCGGCCTGCGCTTCGGGTAACTCTTGGAGGGGCCTTCGAGTTCATACTCTTCGGCCGCAAGGACTTCAGTCCATCTGTCATCTAGCAAATCTTGGGCAGCTCTAAGCTGTTGCTGCTTTTTCTTGAGGCTGCTTGCCGTGGCTAAAAGCCTGCGTTTAAAACGCTCTTGTTCGGCGGGGTTTGATGGTATGACGAATTCGTCGTCATCGAGGCTTGCCTCGTCTTCGGAGGGAGGCGTATAGTTATCATTCTCGACCTCTCAGTCTGCCACTCTCTCATGAGGGCTAGCTTCTCCATCTTCCTGTGCTTAATCTTGCTGAGGTGGGTGTTCTTCGGCGCTATCCGGGGTAGTATTGTCTCCCGTGCCAGAATCACCGTTTTTGCTTTGGCGAGATTTAGAGCGGCGCCGCTGACACCGGCGCTTTGGCTGTTTCCTGGGGGTGTCATCCCCCGCTGTTCCATCGCCATCTCCATCTTTTGGAGTGTCCACCATATATATGTCATATGACGAGGTGGCCTTCCAACGCCCTACAGGTGCTGGTTCCGGTTCGTCTCCTACATCGTCATCCATGCCGTCGATGTCTTCGGAGCCGAAGTCAAGCATGTCAGTTAGATCGTCGACAGTGGATATAAAGTGGGTGGTGGGTGGGCTTTGAATTTCTTCATCGTCCGTATCCCATCCTCGCTGACCATAGTTCGGCCAGGGCTCTCCTCATAAGGAGAGAGACTTGAGAGAGTTCAGGATATCGCCAAAAGGCGAGTGCTGAAAGATGTCTGCGGCGGTGAACTCCATTATTGGCGCCCAATCGGATTCGATTGGCAGGGGCGCGGGGGTTTTGGAGTCCGGGGAGGAGTCCGGATCCTCAGAGTCACGGGTCGTGCAGAGTGCGGGGCTAGAGTTTGGCTCGATCGTCTCTAAAATCGCAGCCCCTGAGGCAGCATCCAACCGCTGATCCTCGATCGGTGCAGTAGGCTCCGAATCAATGGTCGGAACCGGTGCGTGTGCAGCCTCCAAAGCGCTGTTCGGCGGCAGAGCTATATCATGCCCATCGAGACAGTGTGGCGCGCTTGGCTGTGGCTCGAATCCATCGAAGATCAAGTCCCCGCGGATGTCGGCCGTGTAGTTTAGGCTTCCAAACCTGACCTGATGGCCAGGGGCGTAGCTTTCGATCTGCTCAAGGTGGCCGAGCGAATTGGCCCACAGAGTGAAGCTGCCGAAGATGAAGATCTGTCCGGGGAGAAAAGTCTCACCCTGGACCGCATCGTTGTTGATGATCGAAGGAGCCATCGGGCCTGAAGGCGACAACACAGAGAAACTCTCAATGAAAGCACCAATGTCGGTGTCAAAACCAGCGGATCTCGGGTAGGGGGTCCCGAACTGTGCATCTAGGCCGGATGGTAACAGGAGACAAGGGACACGATGTTTTTACCCAGGTTCGGGCCCTCTCGATGGAGGTAATACCCTACTCCTGCTTGATTAATATTGATGATATGGGTAGTACAAGAGTAGATCTACCACGAGATCAAGGAGGCTAAACCCTAGAAGCTATCCTATGGTATGATTGTTGTATATGGAGTAGATTTTGTCCTACGGACTACAACCCTCCGGTTTATATAGACACCGGATAGGGTTAGGGTTACATAGAGTCGGTTACAATGGTAGGAGATCTTGAATATCCGCATCGCCAAGCTTGCCTTCCACGCCAAGGAAAGTCCCATCCGGACACGGGACGAAGTCTTCAATCTTGTATCTTCATAGTCCAGGAGTCCAGCTGAAGGTATAGTCCGGCTATCCGAACACCCCCTAATCCAGGACTCCCTCACTATGCATCACCATGATCTTGCGTGTGCGTAGGAAAGTTTTTGAAATTACTGCGTTCCCTAACACTTTGTCCCTTCTTCCTCATTAATCCAAGATCCACAGCTCGGGACCCCCTACCCGAGATCCGCCGGTTTTGACACCGATAGAATTCCAATCATAAGAACATATTATCCGCCGGCTCTCCCGCATAAAACCTGCAATAGAGGATTATCACTATCATTTCATATTCAATTGTCTAGGGATAATCATTTTCTTTATTTTCTTTCAAAACTTTTTATTTATTGTTCTTTTATTAACAACACCTAACTCTTTATATTCTTGCAAAGTTCTCTTATTATTCTTGCAAAGTAGTTTTATTCCTTATTCTAGGTAAAGAAAACGCTTAGTGGGTGTAGAGTTGTATTAGTGGTTGATAGAACTTGAGAGAATATTAATTTTACCTTTAGCTCCTCGTTGGGTTCGACACTTACTTATCGAAAAGGCTACATATGATCCCCAACACTTGTGGGTTATCAAAAAGACCTTTTCTGGCGCTGTTGCCGGGAAGCAATAAGGTGGGGTGAATATTCTCGTATGTTGTTGGTGAAGGAAATATGGCCTAGAGGTGTTAATCACAAGCAAAACATGATCACACCTTAGTACTCTTTAGGTGTTAATCACATAAACGATGTGAACTAGATTACTGACTCTAGTAAACCCTTTGGATATAGGTCACATGACGATGTGAACTATGGGTGTTAATCACATGGTGATGTGAACTATTAGTGTTGAATCACATGGCGATGTGAACTAGATTATTGACTCTAGTGCAAGTGGGAGACTGAAGGAAATATGCCCTAGAGGCAATAATAAAGTTATTATTTATTTCCTTATATCATGATAAATGTTTATTATTCATGCTAGAATTGTATTAACCGGAAACATAATACATGTGTGAATACATAGACAAAAAGAGTGTCACTAGTATGCCTCTACTTGACTAGCTCGTTAATCGAAGATGGTTATGTTTCCTAACCATAAACAAAAGAGTTGTTATTTGATTAACTGGATCACATCATTAGAAGAATGATGTGATTGACATGACCCATTCCATTAGCTTAGCACCCCGATCGTTTAGTATGTTGCTATTGCTTTCTTCATGACTTATACATGTTCTTATGACTATGAGATTATGCAACTCCCGTTTGCCGGAGGAACACTTTGTGTGCTACCAAACGTCACAACGTAACTGGGTGATTATAAAGGAGCTCTATAGGTGTCTCCAAAGGTACATGTTGGGTTGGCTTATTTTGAGATTAGTATTTGTCACTCCGATTGTCGGAGAGGTATCTCTGGGCCCTCTCGGTAATGCACATCACATAAGCCTTGCAAGCATTGCAACTAATGAGTTAGTTGTGAGATGATGTATTACGGAACGAGTAAAGAGACTTGCCGGTAACGAGATTGAACTAGGTATTAAGATACCGACGATCGAATCTCGGGCAAGTAACATACCGATGACAAAGGGAACACCGTATGTTGTTATGCGGTCTGACCGATAAAGATCTTCGTAGAATATGTGGGAGCCAATATGAGCATCCAGGTTCCGCTATTGGTTATTGACTGGAGACATGTCTCGGTCATGTCTACATTGTTCTCGAACCCGTAGGGTCCGCACGCTTAAAGTTTCGATGATAGTTATATTATGAATTTATAAGTTTTGATGTACCCAAGGAGTTCGGAGTCCCGGTTGAGATCGGGGACATGACGTAAAGATCGATATATTGGACGACTATATTCGGACATCGGAAAGGTTCCGAGTGATTCGGGTATTTTCGGATGTACCGGGGAGTTACGGGAATACGAGGAAGAAGCAATGGGCCTTAATGGGCCTTAGTGGGAAGGACCAGGAGGTGGCACGCGCCCCTCCCAAGCCCAGTCCGAATTGGACAAGGGGTTTGGGGTGCGGCCCCTCTCTCCCTTCCTTCCCCTCTTCCCCCCTTTCCCCCCTTCTCCTAGTTGGACTAGGAAAGGAGGAAACCTACTCCAACTAGGAGTAGGAATCCTACTCCCCTGGCGCGCCTCTCCTAGGGCCGGCCTCCTCCCCCCTTGATCCTTTATGTACGGGGGCAGGGGGCACCTCTAGACACACAAGTTGATCTCCAAGATCGTTCTCTTAGCCGTGTGCGGTGCCCCCTTCCACCATAGTCCTCGATAATATTGTAGTGGTGCTTAGGCGAAGCCCTGTGACAGTAGAACATCAAGATCATCACCACGCCGTCGTGCTAACGAAACTCTTCCCTGACACTTTGCTAGATTGGAGTCTGGGGATCGTCATCGAGATGAACGTGTGCTAGAACCCAGAGGTGTCGTAGTTTCGGTGCTTGATCGATCGGGCCGTGAAGACGTACGACTACATCAACCACATTATCATAACGCTTCCGCTGTCGGTCTACAAGGGTACATAGATTACACTCTCCCCTCTCGTTGCTATGCATCACCATGATCTTGCGTGTGCGTAGGAAATTTTTTGAAATTACTAGGTTCCCCAACAGTGGCATCCGAACCTGGTTTTATGTGTTGATGTTATATGCACGAGTAGAACACAAGTGAGTTGTGGGCGATATAAGTCATACTGCTTACCAGCATGTCATACTTTGGTTCGGCAGTATTGTTGGATGAAGCGGCCCGGACCGACATTACGCGTACGCTTACGCGAGACTGGTTCTACCGACGTGCTTTGCACACAGGTGGCTGGCGGTTGTAAGTTTCTCCAACTTTAGTTGAACCAAGTGTGGCTACGCCCGGTCCTTGCGAAGGTTAAAATAGCACCAACTTGACAAACTATCGTTGTGGTTTTGATGCGTAGGTAAGATTGGTTCTTGCTTAAGCCCGTAGCAGCCACGTAAAACTTGCAACAACAAAGTAGAGGACGTATAACTTGTTGTTGCAGGGCATGTTGTGATGTGATATAGTCAAGACATGATGCTAAATTTTGTTGTATGAGATGATCATGTTTTGTAACCGAGTTATCGGCAACTGGCAGGAGCCATATGGTTGTCGCTTTATTGTATGCAATGCAATTGCGCTGTAATGCTTTACTTTATCACCAAGCGGTAGAGATAGTCGTGGAAGCATAAGATGGGCGAGACGACAACGATGCTACGATGGTGATCAAGGTGTCGCGCCGATGACGATGGTGATCATGACAGTGCTCCGAAGATGGAGATCACAAGCACAAGATGATGATGGCCATACCATATCACTTATATTGATTGCATGTGATGTTTATCTTTTATGCATCTTATCTTGCTTTGATTGACGGTAGCATTTTAAGATGATCTCTCACTAATTATCAAGAAGTGTTCTCCCTGAGTATGCACCGTTGCGAAAGTTCTTCGTGCTGAGACACCACATGATGATCAGGTGTGATAGGCTCTACGTTCAAATATGACGGGTGCAAAACAGTTGCACACGCAGAATACTCAGGTAATACTTGACGAGCCAAGCATATACAGAAATGGCCTCGGAACACGGAGATCGAAAGGTCGAGCGTGAATCATATAGTAGATATGATCAACATAGTGATGTTCACCAATGAAGCTACTCCATCTCACGTGATGATCGGACATGGTTTAGTTGATTTGGATCACGTGATCACTTAGAAGATTAGAGGGATGTCTTTCTAAGTGGGAGTTCTTAAGTAATATGATTAATTGAACTTTAATTTATCATGGACTTAGTCCTGGTAGTATTAGCATATCTATGTTGTAGATCAATAGCTCGCGTTTGGCTCCCCTGTTTTATTTTTGATATGTTCCTAGAGAAAACTAAGTTGAAAGATGTTAGTAGCAATGATGCGGATTGGATCCTTGATCTGAGGTTTATCCTCATTGCTGCACAGAAGAATTATGTCCTTGATGCACCGCTAGGTGACGGACCTATTGCAGGAGCAGATGCAGACGTTATGAACGTTTGGCTAGCTCAATATGATGACTACTTGATAGTTTAGTGCACCATGCTTAATGGCTTAAGAATCGGGACTTCAAAGATGTTTTGAACGTCATGGACCATATGAGATGTTCCAGGAGTTGAAGTTAATATTTCAAGCAAATACCCGAGTTGAGAGATATGAAGTCTCCAACAAGTTCTATAGCTAAAAAATGGACGAGAATCGCTCAACTAGTGAGCATGTGCTCAGATTGTCTGGGTACTACAATTGCTTGAATCAAGTGGGAGTTAATCTTCCAGATAAGATAGTGATTGACAGAATTCTTTAGTCACCATCACCAAGTTAGTAGAACTTCGTGATGAACTATAATATGCAAGGGATAACAGAAACAATTCCCAAGCTTTTCGTGATGCTGAAATCGACGATGGTAGAAATCAAGAAAAACATCAAGTGTTGATGGTTGGCGAAACCACTAGTTTCAAGAAAAGGGCAAAGGGGAACTTCAAGAAGAACGGCAAGCAAGTTGCTGCTCAAGTGAAGAAGCCCAAGTCTGGTCCTAAGCCTGAGACTAAGTGCTTCTACTGCAAAGGGACTGGTCACTAGAAGCAGAACTGCCCCAAGTATTTGGCGGATAAGAAGGATGGCAAAGTAAACAAAGGTATTTTTGCTATACAGATTATTGATGTGTATTTTACTAGTGTTCATAGGAACCCAACGGTATTTGATACTGGTTCAGTTGCTAAGATTAGTAACTCAAAACGGGAGTTGCGGAATAAACAGAGACTAGTTGAGGGTACAGTGACGATGTGTGTTGGAAGTGGTTCCAAGATTGATATGATCATCATCGCACACTCCCTATACTTTCGGGATTAATGTTGAACCTAAATAAGTGTTATTTGGTGTTTGCGTTGAGCATGAATATGATTTGATCATGTTTATTGTAATACGGTTATTCATTTAAGTAAGAGAATAAATTGTTGTTCTGTTTACATGAATAAAACCTTATATGGTTACACACCCAATGAAAATAGTTCATTGGATCTCGATCGTAGTGATACACATATTCATAATATTGAAACCAAAAGATGTGAAGTTAATAATGATAGTGCAACTTATTTGTGGCACTGCCGTTTAGGTCATATTGGTGTAAAGCGCATGAAGAAAGTCCATGCTGATGGGATTTTGGAATCACTTGATTATGAATCACTTGGTGCTTGCGAACCATGCCTTATGGGCAAGATGACTAAAGACTCCGTTCTCGGGAACAATGGAGCGAGCAACTGACTTATTGGAAATAATACATACTGATGTATGCGATCCGATGAGTGTTAAGGCTCGCGGCGGGTATCATTATTTTCTGACCTTCACAGATGATTTGAGCAGATATGGGTATATCTACTTGATGAAACATAAGTATGAAACATTTGAAAAGTTCAAAGAATTTCAGAGTGAAGTGGAAAAGCATCGTGACAAGAAAATAAAGTTTCTACGATCTAATCGCAGAGACGAATATTTGAGTTACGAGTTTGGTCTTCAATTAAAACAATGTGGAATAGTTTCACAAACTCATGCCACCTGGAACACCACATCATAATGGTGTGTCCAAACGTCATAACCGTACTTTATTGGATATAGTGTAATCTATGATGTTTCTTACCGATTTACCACTATCGTTTTGGGGTTATGCATTAGAGACAGCTACATTCACGTTAAATAGGGCACCATCTAAATCCATTGAGACGACACTATATGAACTGTGGTTTAACAAGAAACCAAAGTTGTCGTTTCTTAAAGTTTGGGGTTGTGATGCTTATGTGAAAAAGTTTCATCCTGATAAGCTCAAACCCAAATCGGAGAAATGTGTCTTCATAGGATACCCAAAGGAGACAGTTGGGTACACATTCTATCACAGATCTGAAGGCAAGATATTTGTTGCTTAGAATGGGTCCTTTCTAGAGAAGGAGATTCTCTCGAAAGAAGTGAGTGGGAGGAAAGTAGAACTTGATGAGGTAACTGTACCCACTCCCTTATTGGAAAGTAGTTCATCATAGAAATATGTTCCTGTGACTACTAGAACGATTAGTGAGGAAGCTAATGATGATGATCATGTAACTTCAGATCAAGTTACTACCGAACCACGTAGGTAAACTAGAGTGTGATCCGCACCAGAGTGGTACGGTAATCCAGTTCTGTAGGTCATGTTACTTGACCATGACGAGCCTACGAACTATGAGGAAGCGATGATGAGCCCAGATTCCGCGAAATGGCTTGAGGCCATGAAATCTGAGATGAGATCCATGTATGAGAGCAAAGTATGGACTTTGATTGACTTGCCCAATGATCGAAGAGCTATTGAGATTAAATGGATCTTCAAGAGGAAGACGGACGCTGATAGTAGTGTTACTATCTACAAAGCTAGAATTGTCGCAAAAAGGTTTTCGACAAGTTCAAGGTGTTAACTACGTGAGAGTTTCTCACTCGTATCTATGCTTAAGTCTGTCCGAATCATGTTAGCAATTGCCGCATTTTATGAAATCCGGCAAATGGATAAACAAAATTGCATTCCTTAATGGATTTATTAAAGAAGAGTTGTATATGATACAACTAGAAGGTTTTGTCAATCCTAAAGGTGCTAACAAAATGTGCAAGCTCCAGCGATCCATCTATGGACTGGTGCAAGCATCTCGGAGTTGGAATATGCGCTTTGATGAGATGATCAAAGCATATAGTTTTATACAGACTTGCTGTGAAGCCTGTATTACAAGAAAGTGAGTGGGAGCACTACAGCATTTCTGATAAGTATATGTGAATGACATATTGTTGATCGGAAATAATGTAGAATTATTCGGCAAAGCATAAAGGAGTGTCTTGAAAGAAGTTTTTCAAAGAAAGACCTCGGTGAAGCTGCTTACATATTAAGCATCAAGATCTATAAAGATAAATCAAGACGCTTGATAAGTTTTTTTAGTGAGTACATACCTTGACAATATTTTGAAGTAGTTTAAAAATGGAACAGTCAAAGAAAGAGTTCTTGGCTGTGTTACAAGGTGTGAAATTGAGTAAGACTCAAAGCCCGACCACGGCAGAAGATAGAAAGAGAATGAAAGTCATTCCCTATGCCTTAGCCATAGGTTCTATAAAGTATGCCATGTTGTGTACCAGATCTATTGTATACCCTACACTGTGTTAAGAAAGGGAGTACAATAGTGATCTAAGAGTAGATCACTGGACAGCGGTCAAAATTATCCTTAGTGGAATAAGGAAATATTTCTCAATTATGGAGGTGACAAAAGGTTCGTCGTAAAAAATTACGTCGATGCAAGTTTTCACACAGATCTGGATGACTCTAAGTCTCGATCTAGATACATATTGGAAGTGGGAGAAATTAGCTAGAGTAGCTCCGTGCAGAGCATTGTAGACATAGAATTCGCAAAATACTTACGGATCTGTATGTGACAGACCCGTTGACTAAAAATTATCTCACAAGCAAAACATGATCACACCTTAGTACTCTTTAGGTGTTAATCACATAAACGATGTGAACTAGATTACCGACTCTAGTAAACCCTTTGGATATAGGTCACATGACGATGTGAACTATGGGTGTTAATCACATGGTGATGTGAACTATTAGTGTTGAATCACATGGCGATGTGAACTAGATTATTGACTCTAGTGCAAGTGGGAGACTGAAGGAAATATGCCCTAGAGGCAATAATAAGGTTATTATTTATTTCCTTATATCATGATAAATGTTTATTATTCATGCTAGAATTGTATTAACCGGAAGCATAATACATGTGTGAATACATAGACAAACAGAGTGTCACTAGTATGCCTCTACTTGACTAGCTCATTAATCGAAGATGGTTATGTTTCCTAACCATAAACAAAAGAGTTGTTATTTGATTAACGGGATCACATCATTAGAAGAATGATGTGATTGACATGACCCATTCCATTAGCTTAGCACCCGATTGTTTAGTATGTTGATATTGCTTTCTTCATGACTTATACATGTTCCTATGACTATGAGATTATGCTACTCCCGTTTGCCGGAGGAACACTTTGTGTGCTACCAAACGTCACAACGTAACTGGGTGATTATAAAGGAGCTCTACAGGTGTCTCCAAAGGTACATGTTGGGTTGGCATATTTCGAGATTAGGATTTGTCACTCCGATTGTCGGAGAGGTATCTCTGGGCGTTCTTGGTAATGCACATGACATAAGCCTTGCAAGCATTGCAACTAATGAGTTAGTTGTGAGATGATGTATTACGGAACGAGTAAAGAGACTTGTCGGTAATGAGATTGAACTAGGTATTAAGATACCGACGATTGAATCTCGGGCAAGTAACATACCGATGATAAAGGGAACACCGTATGTTGTTAAGCGGTCTGACCAATAAAGATCTTCGTAGAATATGTGGGAGCCAATATGAGCATCCAGGTTCCGCTATTGGTTATTGACCGGAGACATGTCTCGGTCATGTCTACATTGTTCTCGAACCCGTAGGGTCCACATGCTTAAGGTTTCGATGATAGTTATATTATGAGTTTATAAGTTTTGATGTACCTAAGGAGTTCGGAGTCCCAGATGAGATCGGAGACATGACGAGGAGTCTTGAAATGGTCGAGACGTAAAGATCGATATATTGGACGACTACATTCGGACATTGGAAAGGTTCCGAGTGATTCGGGTATTTTCGGAGGTACCGGGGAGTTATGGGAATACGAGGAAGAAGCAATGGGCCTTAATGGGCCTTAGTGGGAAGGACCAGGAGGTGGCGCGCGCCCCTCCCAAGCCCAGTCCGAATTGGACAAGGGGTTTGGGGCACGGCCCCTCTCTCCCTTCCTTCCCCTCTTCCCCCCTTTCCCCCCTTCTCCTAGTTGGACTAGGAAAGGAGGAAAACTACTCCAACTAGGAGTAGGAATCCTACTCCCCTGGCGCGCCTCTCCTAGGATCGGCCTCCTCGCCCCTTGCTCCTTTATATACGGGGGCAGGGGGCACCTCTAGACACACAAGTTGATCTCCAAGATCATTCTCTTAGCCGTGTGCGGTGCCCCCTTCCACCATAGTCCTCGATAATATTGTAGTGGTGCTTAGGCGAAGCCCTGCGACAGTAGAACATCAAGATCATCACCATGCCGTTGTACTGACGAAACTCTTCCCCGACACTTTGCTGGATCGGAGTCCGGGGATCGTCATCGAGATGAACGTGTGCTAGAACTCGGAGGTGCCGTAGTTTCGGTGCTTGATCGATCGGGCCGTGAAGACGTACGACTACATCAACCGCGTTATCATAACGCTTCTGCTGTCGGTCTACGAGGGTACGTAGATTACACTCTCCCCTCTCATTGCTATGCATTACCATGATCTTGCGTGTGCGTAGGAATTTTTTTGAAATTACTACGTTCCCCAACAGTGGCATCCGAGCCTGGTTTTATGTGTTGATGTTATATGCACGAGTAGAACACAAGTGAGTTGTGGGCGATATAAGTCATACAGCTTACCAACATGTCATACTTTGGTTCGGCAGTATTGTTGGAGGAAGCGGCCCGGACCGACATTACGCATACGCTTACGCGAGACTGGTTCTACCGACGTGCTTTGCACACAGGTGGCTGGCGGGTGTTAGTTTCTCCAACTTTAGTTGAACCAAGTGTGGCTACGCCCGGTCCTTGCGAAGGTTAAATTAGCACCAACTTGACAAACAATCGTTGTGGTTTTGATGCGTAGGTAAGATTGGTTCTTGCTTAAGCCCGTAGCAGCCACGTAAAACTTGCAACAACAAAGTAGAGGACGTCTAACTTGTTTTTGCAGGGCATGTTGTGATGTGATATGGTCAAGACATGATGCTAAATTTTATTGTATGAGATGATCATGTTTTGTTACCGAGTTATCGGCAACTGGCAGGAGCCATATGGTTGTCACTTTATTGTATGCAATACAATTGCGCTGTAATGCTTTACTTTATCACCAAGCGGTAGCGATAGTCGTGGAAGCATAAGATTGGCGAGACGACAACGATGCTATGATGGTGATCAAGGTGTCGCGCCGATCACGATGGTGATCATGATGGTGCTTCGAAGATGGAGATCACAACCATAAGATGATGATGGCCCTATCATATCACGTATATTGATTGCATGTGATGTTTATCTTTTATGCATCTTATCTTGCTTTGATTGGCGGTTGATTTTAAGATGATCTCTCACTAACTATCAAGAAGTGTTCTCCCTGAGTATCCACCATTGCGAAAGTTCTTCGTGCTGAGACACCACGTGATGATCAGGTGTGATAGGCTCTATGTTCAAATACAACAGGTGCAAAACAGTTGCACACGCAGAATACTCAGGTTATACTTGACGAGCCAAGCATATACATATATGGCCTCGGAACACGGAGACCGAAAGGTCGAGCATGAATCATATAGTAGATATGATCAACATAGTGACACTACAAGAAATCTGTTAATCCATGACAGATTTCTGGTGACGTTCTAGAAATCTGTCACGGAAACCGTCACCGATTAGCAAGTTGCGTTTGGGCCCAAGTAGGGTAGCCCCCTTATGACAGACGTGGAAGTACCATCATGAAAACTGTCATCGATCGACCAATCGGGCCTAGTTATTTTTCCTTTATACATCATCATGACCTTGCTCTTGTTGATGTGGCGTCACCGTTTGAGTTACATTATAATTTGAATATGTAATAATATTAAACAAGAAAGAATCATAATGAAATTAGATAGCACCAATTTGAATATACTACTATAGAAGACACACGCGAGGATAACATGAAGCTCGACCAGCATCAAAAGGGTAAAGATACCAAATTCTCAGATAATACATGTATTCCAGAAATTTTATGAATAAAATCCTAGTACCCCTAAACAGAAAAAAGTTTGAAATAGGTTTGAAGGAAAGCGCGCGGAGAATAAAACATTCAAGTCGTCTACGCGCGCTGTCAAAAAAATCGGAGCCAACCCAAACACACTGTCCCACACCTCGCGCCTCCCTCCCCCACCCCAAAAACCCTATCCACCCACAGCCGCTGCCACCTCTCCCTCTCTCCTCCTGCTCTGGATTTAGATCCGCCACCCACCGGCACCCTCACATCTCGCCGCCGGTATCCCCCAAGCCGTCGTCCTCCCACCCTCTCCATCTCCGTCTCCCCCTCCCTCCCCTCCCCTCCTCAGAGAGGAGAGGGAGATCGACCAGCCATGGCGGCAGCCATGGCGGCATTCAGATCTAGGATGGCCGTAGGCACCTATCCCTCCTCGCAAAGGCTATAGGCTTTGCCGGTATGGGACATCAGGATTGCTTCCTCACGTTGCTTCTGCTCGGCCGTGCATGAGGAGATGCCAAGGACACCGATGTCAAGCTCCGCTGCTTTGATCCCCATCCAGATCCGCCTCCTTCTCTCTTCCCCTCTTTGATTTGCCCTTCTTCCATTTCCTTCCCTGAGGCATGCATTTTCTCTTGTTTTTCTTCCTCACACAAGCACCTGCACCATGAATTCTATGCAAGGAGAGGAGTGAGGGTGCTGCAGGGAGAAAAAGGGAAGAACGGGATGCACCTGAGGAGCGAGGGGTTGACATCTTGGTTCCTGCTTGACCACGTTGCCTATGCTATGCCTCTTCTACTTTCCCTCTTTACAATTGCATGCCTCTGTTTGCTGCTAAATCAATAACCTAGGCCACCAATTGTTTGTTGTTTTGTTAAAATCTTTAGATCTGTATGCCTCTATTTTAGTAATTGCTATAGTAATTGGATCTGGTTGAGCTGAAAATGGCGTTGGGGACATCAATTGGTCATTTGGGTTCTCTGGTTGTACTACAATTGGGACTGAAATGGACACAATTTTTTTGCTTGTAGGATGGTGAGAAGGAGAAGGAAGGTGCTGCAAGTGCCAGGAGAAGGGGTCGGATGCTGCTGAAACCCTTGGTTGTGAGGGTCTCTGTATAGGTTTCAACTGAATACTCTACTTATTATCTGAGAAATACCATGCATAACCGAGCAACTAATTCTGTTTTTTAAACTAGACCAAGCACCTACTGGTGAAATGGACGTGAACCTTCAGAAATCAAATGTCCTCATATAGTAATATATTTCACATGTCTTCTAATTTTTGAGTCCGTGAAATACCTGATGTACGTAGTGCATATGATATTTTTTAAACTGTATGTGCTGGATAGGTGGCTCTTATGCTGCAAGGTAATTGGGAGGCCCGCTCCTCCCCCGCATATGCCGCATAATTTAAGATGTTGCCTGCCAAGCCCACATATTATTAAGTGGGATGTACTCTAAACTTATAATCATTTAGTCTGATGTAATGCTAAAACAGTGATTTATTATACAACATGATGGTACTTTTGGATGGTAGTACGTTAATTTATTAGGATGCAGTACTGATACACTGATTCATTCGACTACTAGTGCTGGATGGATTTTCAGGTTGGATAGATCACTGTACTGCTGTGCAACTTCCCCTAGCTTCACATTGCAAGCCCAATGATTCTTGTGCCTGGGATGCCCACATAAAACAATTTGTTATTTTTACTTGCCGCCATTCACCATCCGACTGTAGTTTTGCAACATGCAAATTGCATGTACGTCTGTTAGGTCAGCTGCATGCTAATTGCCTGAGCTTGAGTACCACAAATGTGAAGTTTTGACTTTCCTATTGTAATGGTTAGTGTGAAACTAGAAATTGCTTCAAAACCTACCTGAAAGTTTCTTGCTTTGACATGTAGTCTTACTAGATGGTACAGTGGCTATCGTCCAGAAAATAAATCTCTTTGGAAAATAAATATTACGAGACTACTCTGAACAATACTACTCCTTCAACTTGTACATACTCCTAGGCTGTTGCTGTATGGTTCCAAAAATCCCAAATAAAAATCTGGATGACATTTACATATGTAAATACATACATATGAAATAAGCACCATTGTTCCATTTAGTGTGTATGCGTCGATATGTTTTAATTTTGACTAAAACAATCTGGATGGCACCTGCATCTGTAGATAAATATGAAGAAGAATATGAAGAAGAACCACAGTTTGGTTCAGTTTGTACGTGTCAATTTGGTTTAACTTCGACTAAAAATATATATGAATAAATTTTGGTTTCAAGGCCCGTCTAATGATGGGCTTACTATCCGACAATGTTCATTCTTCAGTTATCCTTGTTAGTCATGACCCCTTTAGCTAATCTGTTTGGAACAGGTGGGTGGTACATTTGCGTGTTGTTTGATTGAAAGGCGAAACCTCTAGTATTATCATGTTTGCTTTCCTTCGAAACGCTAGTCTTATCATGTTTGCTTTCCTTGGAAACGATTCAGCTCTAGGAGCAAATTATTAGTTTGCTGTTTATAATCTGTATCATTTATCAAATTGTGTTGTAAATTATCATTCCCTGTCTCATCTTAATTTTGTTGCATTCCCTGGCTCGTTTTAATTCTGTTCCTGTGGTAGAGTATGACTGTTGTTGTTTATCCTGTTAATTCAGTTGACTTTCTCTCTTGAAATCTAGCCAAACACAGAAACAAGCACACTGCCGTATTTGTACCGGCAAGATCTCTTTTCACACCATCTAGTCCAAAACAGAAAGTTGTTGTATTCTCTGATGAACTTCAAGGCAACGAAAATGCAGCAGGATATATGCAAGATTCCTTGGGTACTTTGCACAAGATATTCATGACACGCAAGCAGAGCCATATTAACATAGGTACACCATACACTACACCTTTACACCAAGCAAGTATTTACTCTGGGGATCTTATCATCCATAGTCTTGCAGCTTTATGTTCCATCTAATATGCATGTACAGAAATCAATGTGTATTCATAACCAGACGTGTCATTAGCTAGTTTAAATCCTCATTGTAGGCAATATAACTTGCCAGCACATGGCAATTTGTTTACTTAACCATATCTTTTAATGGGTCAGCTTAGTATTTTCTTTGTTCTGCACCAGACATAACCATATAACCAAAATCTATTCCACAGCAACAAGTCTGTTCCTTGCTACCAAAAGTAGGTTACTTGTTATATTTTAGCATACTAAGGGGTTCTCTCCAACCAATTATCTTCTGCACAGAGCCAAAGAGGCCCAAGCTGGGGTTGTGTTCACTACATCAACACTTGTAATATTTCCCAATGCGTACATTCATTTGTTATCAAGTTATATCATCTTCCCAAAATTGTTACAATCATCTTTAGTGTAGAGTATATAATATTTTTGTAGATCTGGTGGTCAGGTTTATAACATGGTTGTCTGTACAAAATTGTTGTAACTTATCATCAATATTTCTACATAAAATTTTCTAAATCTTTTTGTTCTTCCAACGTACATACAAGTGAAACTTTATCCTGAAACTTGACAAAATGACACCCCTTTGGTTGGTTCTAACAAAATTACTCATATCTAAAAATCTTTAATGTTTGTTATATTTTTGGACAGATATATTAATCCTACTTGTTGCCTCTCACAACTGCACGAGATGATAGTTGCCATGAAGAGCATTGATTAAAAGAAATTGAATAAGAAACTTTTATATATGTTGTTGATGTAAATTGGATTGTGCTGGTCCTAAACTTGCTATGTGTTGTACTTTGTCAATTCGTGTTGTAAATTATCATTTCATGGAGGATTTTGTAAACTGCTATGTTGTACATATTGGTAGATGGCTGCATAAATACTACATGATCTTTCTATTTTATGGCACTTTGAAATATGTTTTTTCTTCAGCCAATGTTGATGCTATGATCTATGTAATGTACTATGCTAGAAAAAAATCCACTAGCTCAAAATTGCGCAGAAAGAAATGGCCTAATGTGCTCACCATGATGAATTTTGTGACGGAAAATAGTATCCACGTAGGCAGCCATGTCACTTGAATGGGTCAATCAAAAATCCTACGTGGCGTTAGTCCATGACGGTCTGCTCCGTCACAATGGATTGGGCCTGGGCGGGCCTAAGCCAGATCCATGACGGACAAGAACCGTCATGTAAGGTAATATGCCAAATTATGACGCGATATACATGACGGACTTCGAGTCCGTCATGGACGGTCACCCATGACAGTTTTTCACTCACCCATGACGGATCAGAACTGTCACGTATTAACACATTTCTTGTAGTGTGATGTTCACCAATGAAGCTACTCCATCCCATGTGATGATCGGATATGGTTTAGTTAATCTGGATCACGTGATCACTTAGAAGATTAGAGGGATGTCTTTCTAAGTGGGAGTTCTTAAGTAATATGATTAATTGAACTTTAATTTATCATGAACTTAGTCCTGGTAGTATTAGCATATCTATGTTGTAGATCAATAGCTCGCGTTTAGCTCCCCTGTTTTATTTTTGATATGTTATGTTCCTAGAGAAAACTAAGTTGAAAGATGTTAGTAGCAATGATGTGGATTGGATCCTTGATCTGAGGTTTATCCTCATTGCTGCACAGAAGAATTATGTCCTTGATGCACTGCTAGGTGACAGACCTATTGCAGGAGCAGATGCACACGTTATGAACGTTTGGCTAGCTCAATATGATGACTACTTGATAGTTTAGTGCACCATGCTTAACGGCTTAAGAATCGGGACTTCAAAGATGTTTTGAACGTCATGGACCATATGAGATGTTCCAAGAGTTGAAGTTAATATTTCAAGCAAATACCCGAGTTGAGAGATATGAAGTCTCCAAGAAGTTCTATAGCTAAAAAATGGACGAGAATCGCTCAACTAGTGAGCATGTGCTCAGATTGTCTGGGTACTACAATTGCTTGAATCAAGTGGGAGTTAATCTTCCAGATAAGATAGTGATTGACAGAATTCTTTAGTCACCATCACCAAGTTAGTAGAACTTCGTGATGAACTATAATATGCAAGGGATAACAGAAACAATTCCCAAGCTTTTCGTGATGCTGAAATCGAAAAAGGTAGAAATCAAGAAAAACATCAAGTGTTGATGGTTGACGAAACCACTAGTTTCAAGAAAAGGGCAAAGGGAAGAAGGGGAACTTCAAGAAGAACGGCAAGCAAGTTGCTGCTCAAGTGAAGAAGCCCAAGTCTGGTCCTAAGCCTAAGACTAAGTGCTTCTACTGCAAAGCGACTGGTCACTTGAAGCAGAACTGCCCCAAGTATTTGGCGGATAAGAAGGATGGCAAAGTAAACAAAGGTATATTTGATATACAGATTATTGATGTGTATTTTACTAGTGTTCGTAGGAACCCCTCGGTATTTGATACTTGTTCAGTTGCTAAGATTAGTAACTCGAAACGGGAGTTGCAGAATAAACAGAGACTAGTTAAGGGTGAAGTGACGATGTGTGTTGGAAGTGGTTCCAAGATTGATATGATCATCATCGCACACTCCCTATACTTTCGGGATTAATGTTGAACCTAAATAAGTGTTATTTGGTGTTTGCGTTGAGCATGAATATGATTTCATCATGTTTATTGTAATACGGTTATTCATTTAAGTAAGAGAATAAATTGTTGTTCTGTTTACATGAATAAAACCTTATATGGTTACACACCCAATGAAAATAGTTCATTGGATCTCGATCGTAGTGATACACATATTCATAATATTAAAACCAAAAGATGTGAAGTTAATAATGATAGTGCAACTTATTTGTGGCACTGCCATTTAGGTCATATTGGTGTAAAGCGCATGAAGAAATTCCATGCTGATGGGATTTTGGAATCACTTGATTATGAATCACTTGGTGCTTGCGAACCATGCCTTATGGGCAAGATGACTAAAGACTCAGTTCTCCAGAACAATGGAGCGAGCAACTGACTTATTGGAAATAATACATACTGATGTATGCGATCCGATGAGTGTTAAGGCTCGCGGCGGGTATCATTATTTTCTGACCTTCACAGATGATTTGAGCAGATATGGGTATATCTACTTGATGAAACATAAGTTTGAAACATTTGAAAAGTTCAAAGAATTTCAGAGTGAAGTGGAAAATCATCGTGACAAGAAAATAAAGTTTCTACGATATAATCGCAGAGACGAATATTTGAGTTACGAGTTTGGTCTGCTATTAAAACAATGTGGAATAGTTTCACAAACTCATGCCACCTGGAACACCACAACATAATGGTGTGTCCGAATGTCATAACCATACTTTATTGGATATAGTGCAATCTATGATGTTTCTTACCGATTTACCACTATCGTTTTGGGGTTATGCATTAGAGACAGCTGCATTCACGTTAAATAGGGCACCATCTAAATCCGTTGAGACGACACTATATGAAATGTGGTTTAACAAGAAACCAAAGTTGTCGTTTCTTAAAGTTTGCGGTTGTGATGCTTATGTGAAAAAGTTTCATCCTGATAAGCTCAAACCCAAATCGGAGAAATGTGTCTTCATAGGATACCCAAAGGAGACAGTTGGGTACACATTCTATCACAGATCCGAAGGCAAGATATTCGTTGCTTAGAATGGATCCTTTCTAGAGAAGGAGTTTCTCTCAAAAGAAGTGAGTGGGAGGAAAGTAGAACTTGATGAGGTAACTGTACCTGCTCCCTTATTGGAAAGTAGTTCATCACGGAAATCTGTTCCTGTGACTACTAGACCGATTAGTGAGGATGCTAATGATGATGATCATGTAACTTCAGATAAAGTTACTACCGAACCTCGTAGGTAAACCAGAGTGAGATCCGCACCAGAGTGGTACGGTAATCCAGTTCTGGAGGTCATGTTACTTGACCATGACGAGCCTATGAACTATGAGGAAGCGATGATGAGCCCAGATTCCGCGAAATTGCTTGAGGCCATGAAATCTGAGATGAGATCCATGTATGAGAACAAAGTATGGACTTTGATTGACTTGCCCAATGATCGGCGAGCCATTGAGATTAAATGGATCTTCAAGAGGAAGACAGACGCTGATAGTAGTGTTACTATCTATAAAGCTAGAATTGTCGCAAAAAGGTTTTCAACAAGTTCAAGGTGTTGACTATGATGAGAGTTTCTCACTCGTATCTATGCTTAAGTCTGTCCGAATCATGTTAGCAATTGCTGCATTTTATGAAATCCGGCAAATGGATAAACAAAACTGCATTCCTTAATGGATTTATTAAAGAAGAGTTGTATATGTTACAACCAGGAGGTTTTGTCAATCCTAAAGGTGCTAACAAAATGTGCAAGCTCCAGCGATCCATCTATGGACTAGTGCAAGCATCTCGGAGTTGGAATATGCGCTATGATGAGATGATCAAAGCATATAGTTTTATATAGACTTGCGGTGATGCCTGTATTTACAAGAAAGTGAGTGGGAGCACTACAACATTTCTGATAAATATATGTGAATGACATATTGTTGATCGGAAATAATGTAGAATTATTTTGCAAAGCATAAAGGAGTGTTTTGAAAGAAGTTTTTCAAAGAAAGGCCTCGGTGAAGCTGCTTACATATTAAGCATCAAGATCTATAAAGATAGATCAAGACGCTTGATAAGTTTTTTCAATGAGTACATACCTTGACAATATTTTGAAGTAGTTTAAAAATGGAACAGTCAAAGAAAGAGTTCTTGGCTGTGTTACAAGGTGTGAAATTGAGTAAGACTCAAAGCCCGACCACGGCAGAAGATAGAAAGAGAATGAAAGTCATTCCCTATGCCTCAGCCATAGGTTCTATAAAGTATGCCATGCTGTGTACCAGATCTATTGTATACCCTACACTGTGTTAAGCAAGGGAGTACAAAAGTGATCTAAGAGTAGATCACTTGACAGCGGTCAAAATTATCCTTACTGGAATGAGGAAATATTTCTCAATTATGGAGGTAACAAAAGGTTCGTCGTAAAAAATTACGTCGATGCAAGTTTTCACACAGATCTGGATGACTCTAAGTCTCGATCTAGATACATATTGAAAGTGGGAGCAATTAGCTACAGTAGCTCCGTGCAGAGCATTGTAGACATAGAATTCGCAAAATACTTACGGATCTGTATGTGACAGACCCGTTGACTAAAAATTATCTAACAAGCAAAACATGATCACACCTTAGTACTCTTTATGTGTTAATCACATAAACGATGTGAACTAGATTATTGACTCTAGTAAACCCTTTGGTATAGGTCACATGACGATGTGAACTTTGGGTGTTAATCACATGGTGATGTGAACTATTAGTGTTGAATCACATGGTGATGTGAACTAGATTATTGACTCTAGTGCAAGTGGGAGACTGAAGGAAATATGCCCTAGAGGCAATAATAAAGTTATTATTTATTTCCTTATATCATGATAAATGTTTATTATTCATGCTAGAATTGTATTAACCGGAAACATAATACATGTGTGAATACATAGACAAACAAAGTGTCACTATTATGCCTCTACTTGACTAGCTCGTTAATCGAAGATGGTTATGTTTCCTAACCATAAACAAAAGAGTTGTTATTTGATTAACGGGATCACATCATTAGAAGAATGATGTGATTGACATGACCCATTCCATTAGCTTAGCACCCGATCGTTTAGTATGTTGCTATTGCTTTGTTCATGACTTATACATGTTCCTGTGACTATGAGATTATGCAACTCCCGTTTGCCGGACGAACACTTTGTGTGCTACCAAACGTCACAATGTAACTGGGTGATTATAAAGGAGCTCTACAGGTGTCTCCAAAGGTACATGTTGGGTTGGCGTATTTCGAGATTAGGATTTGTCACTCTGATTGTCGGAGAGGTATCTCTGGGCCCTCTCGATAATGCACATCACATAAGCCTTGCAAGCATTGCAACTAATGAGTTAGTTGTGAGATGATGTATTATGGAACGAGTAAAGAGACTTGCCGGTAACGAGATTGAACTAGGTATTAAGATACCGATGATCGAATCTCGGGCAAGTAACATACCGATGACAAAGGGAACACTGTATGTTGTTATGCGGTCTGACCGATAAAGATCTTCGTAGAATATGGGGAAGCCAATATGAGTATCCAGGTTCCGCTATTGGTTACTGACCGGAGACATGTCTCGGTCATGTCTACATTGTTCTCGAACCCGTAGGGTCCACACGCTTAATGTTTCGATGATAGTTATATTATAAGTTTATAAGTTTTGATGTACCGAAGGAGTTCGGAGTCCCGGATGAGATCGGGGACATGACGAGGAGTCTCGAAATGGTCGAGACGTAAAGATCGATATATTGGACGACTATATTCGGACATCGGAAAGGTTCGAGTGATTCGGGTATTTTCGGAGGTACCGGGGAGTTATGGGAATACGAGGAAGAAGCAATGGGCCTTAATGGGCCTTAGTGGGAAGGACCAGGAGGTGGCGCGCGCCCCTCCCAAGCCTAGTCCGAATTGGACAAGGGGTTTGGGGCGCGGCCCCTCTGTCCCTTCCTTCCCCTCTTCCCCCCTTTCCCCCCTTCTCCTAGTTGGACTAGGAAAGGAGGAAACCTACTCCAACTAGGATTAGGAATCCTACTCCCCTGGCGCGCCTCTCCTAGGGCCGGCCTCCTCCCCCCTTGCTTCTTTATATACGGGGGCAGGGGGGCACCTCTAGACACACAAGTTGATCTCCAAGATCGTTCTCTTAGCCGTGTGCGGTGCCCCCTTCCACCATAGTCCTCGATAATATTGTAGTGGTGCTTAGGCGAAGCCCTACGACAGTAGAACATCAAGATCGTCACCACGCCGCTGTGCTGATGAAACTCTTCCCCGACACTCTGCTGGATCGGAGTCCGGGGATCGTCATCGAGCTGAACGTGTGCTAGAACTCGGAGGTGCCGTAGTTTCGGTGCTTGATCGATCGGGCCGTGTAGACGTACGACTACATCAACCGCGTTATCATAACGCTTCCGTTGTTGGTCTACGACGGTACGTAGATTATACTCTTCCCTCTCGTTGCTATGCATCACCATGATCTTGCGTGTGTGTAGGAAATTTTTTGAAATTACAACGTTCCCCAACAGTGGCATCCGAGCCTGGTTTTATGTGTTGATGTTATATGCACGAGTAGAACACAAGTGAGTTGTGGGCGATATAAGCCATACTGCTTACCAGCATGTCATACTTTGGTTCGGCAGTATTGTTGGATGAAGCGGCCAGGACCGACATTACGCGTACGCTTACGCGAGACTGGTTCTACCGACGTGCTTTGCACACAGGTGGTTGGCGGGTGTCAGTTTCTCCAACTTTAGTTGAACCAAGTGTGGCTATGCCCGGTCCTTGTGAAGGTTAAAACAGCACCAACTTGACAAACTATCGTTGTGGTTTTGATGCGTAGGTAAGATTGGTTCTTGCTTAAGCCCGTAGCAGCTACGTAAAACTTGCAACAACAAAGTAGAGGACGTCTAACTTGTTTTTGCAGGGCATGTTGTGATGTGATATGGTCAAGACATGATGCTAAATTTTATTGTATGAGATGATCATGTTTTGTAACTGAGTTATCGGCAACTGGCAGGAGCCATATGGTTGTCGCTTTATTATATGCAATGCAATTGCGCTGTAATGCTTTACTTTATAACCAAGCAATAGTCGTGGAAGCATAAGATTGGCGAGACGACAATGATGCTACGATGGTGATCAAGGTGTCGCGCCGATGATGATGGTGATCATGACGGTGCTTCAAAGATGGAGATCACAAGCACAAGATGATGATGGCCATATCATATCACTTATATTGATTGCATGTGATGTTTGTCTTTTATGCATCTTATCTTGCTTTGATTGATGGTAGCATTTTAAGATGATCTCTCACGAATTATCAAGAAGTGTTCTCCCTGAGTATGTACCGTTGCGAAAGTTCTTCGTGCTGAGAAACCACGTGATGATCAGGTGTGATAGGCTCTACGTTCAAATACAACGGGTGCAAAACAGTTGCACACGCAGAATACTCAGGTTATACTTGACGAGCCAAGCATATACAGATATGGCCTCGGAACACGGAGACCGAATGGCTGAGTGTGAATCATATAGTAGATATCATCAACATAGTGATGTTCACCAATGAAGCTACTCCATCTCATGTGATGATCGGACATGGTTTAGTAGATTTGGATCACGTGATCACTTAGAAGATTAGAGGGATGTCTTTCTAAGTAGGAGTTCTTAAGTAATATGATTAATTGAACTTTAATTTATCATGAACTTAGTCCTGGTAGTATTAGCATATCTATGTTGTAGATCAATAGCTCGCGTTTAGCTCCCTGTTTTATTTTTGATATGTTCCTAGAGAAAACTAAGTTGAAAGATGTTAGTAGCAATGATGCGGATTGGATCCGTGATCCGAGGTTTATCCTCATTGCTGCACAGAAGAATTATGTCCTTGATGCACCGCTAGGTGACCGACCTATTGCAGGAGCAGATGCAGATGTTATGAACATTTGGCTAGCTCAATATGATGACTACTTGATAGTTTATTGCACCATGCTTAACGGCTTAAGAATCGGGACTTCAAAGACGTTTTGAACGTCATGGACCATATGAGATGTTCCAGAATTTAAGTTAATATTTCAAGAAAATACCCGAGTTGAGAGATATGAAGTCTCCAACAAGTTCTATAGCTAAAAAAATGGAGGAGAATCGCTCAACTAGTGAGCATGCGCTCAGATTGTCTGGGTACTACAATTGCTTGAATCAAGAGGGAGTTAATCTTCCAGATAAGATAGTGATTGAAAGAATTCGCTAGTCATCATCACCAAGTTAGTAGAACTTCGTGATGAACTATAATATGCAAGGGATAACAGAAACAATTCCCAAGCTTTTCGTGATGCTGAAATCGACAAAGGTAGAAATCAAGAAAATCATCAAGTGTTGATGGTTGACGAAACCACTAGTTTCAAGAAAAGGGCAAAGGGAAGAAGGGGAACTTCAAGAAGAACGGCAAGCAAGATTCTGCTCAAGTGAAGAAGCCCAAGTCTGGTCCTAAGCCTGAGACTAAGTGCTTCTACTGCAAAGCGACTGGTCACTTGAAGCAGAAGTGCCCCAAGTATTTGGCGGATAAGAAGGATGGCAAAGTAAACAAAGGTATATTTGATATACAGATTATTGATGTGTATTTTACTAGTGTTCGTAGGAACCCCTCGGTATTTGATGCTGGTTCAGTTGCTAAGATTAGTAACTCGAAACGGGAGTTGTAGAATAAATAGAGACTAGTTAAGGGTGAAGTGACGATGTGTGTTGGAAGTGGTTCCAAGATTGATATGATCATCATCGCACACTCCCTATACTTTCGGGATTAATGTTGAACCTAAATAAGTGTTATTTGGTGTTTGCGTTGAGCATGAATATGATTTCATCATGTTTATTGTAATACGGTTATTCATTTAAGTAAGAGAATAAATTGTTGTTCTGTTTACATGAATAAAACATTATATGGTTACACACCCAATGAAAATAGTTCATTGGATCTCGATCGTAGTGATACACATATTCATAATATTGAAACCAAAAGATGTGAAGTTAATAATGATAGTGCAACTTATATGTGGCACTGCCGTTTAGGTCATATTGGTGTAAAGCGCATGAAGAAAGTCCATGCTGATGGGATTTTGGAATCACTTGATTATGAATCACTTGGTGCTTGCGAACCATGCCTTATGGGCAAGATGACTAAAGACTCCGTTCTCCAGAACAATGGAGCGAGCAACTGACTTATTGGAAATAATACATACTGATGTATGCGATCCGATGAGTGTTAAGGCTCGCGGCGGGTATCATTATTTTCTGACCTTCACAGATGATTTGAGCAGATATGGGTATATCTACTTGATGAAACATAAGTCTGAAACATTTGAAAAGTTCAAAGAATTTCAGAGTGAAGTGGAAAATCATCGTGACAAGAAAATAAAGTTTCTACGCTCTAATCGCAGAGACGAATATTTGAGTTACGAGTTTGGTCTTCAATTAAAACAATGTGGAATAGTTTCACAAACTCATGCCACCTGGAACACCACAGCATAATGGTGTGTCCGAACGTCATAACCGTAATTTATTGGATATAGTGCAATCTATGATGTTTCTTACCGATTTACCACTATCGTTTTGGGGTTATGCATTAGAGACAGCTGCATTCACGTTAAATAGGGCACCATCTAAATCCGTTGAGACGAGACTATATGAACTGTGGTTTAACAAGAAACCAAAGTTGTCGTTTCTTAAAGTTTGGGGTTGTGATGCTTATGTGAAAAAGTTTCATCCTGATAAGCTCAAACCCAAATCGGAGAAATGTGTCTTCATAGGATACCCAAAGGAGACAGTTGGGTACACATTCTATCACAGATCCGAAGGCAAGATATTTGTTGCTTAGAATGGATCCTTTCTAGAGAAGGAGTTTCTCTCGAAAGAAGTGAGTGGGAGGGGGTAGAACTTGATGAGGTAACTGTACCCGCTCCCTTATTGGAAAGTAGTTCATCACAGAAATCGGTTCCTGTGACTACTAGACCGATTAGTGAGGAAGCTAATGATGATGATCATGTAACTTCAGATCAAGTTACTACCGAACCTCGTAGGTAAACCAGAGTGAGATCCGCACCATAGTGGTACGGTAATCCAGTTCTGGAGGTCATGTTACTTGACCATGACGAGCCTACGAACTATGAGGAAGCGATGATGAGCCCAGATTCCGCGAAATGGCTTGAGGCCATGAAATCTGAGATGAGATCCATGTATGAGAACAAAGTATGGACTTTGGTTGACTTGCCCAATGATCGGCGAGCCATTGAGATTAAATGGATCTTCAAGAGGAAGACGGACGCTGATAGTAGTGTTACTATCTACAAAGCTACAATTGTCGCAAAAAGGTTTTCGACAAGTTCAAGGTGTTGACTATGATGAGAGTTTCTCACTCATATCTATGCTTAAGTCTGTCCGAATCATGTTAGCAATTGCCGCATTTTATGAAATCCGGCAAATGGATAAACAAAATTGCATTCCTTAAAGGATTTATTAAAGAAGAGTTGTATATGATACAACCAGAAGGTTTTGTCAATCCTAAAGGTGCTAACAAAATGTGCAAGCTCCAGCAATCCATCTATGGACTGGTGCAAGCATCTCGGAGTTGGAATATGCGCTTTGATGAGATGATCAAAGCATATAGTTTTATACACACTTGCAGTGAAGCATGTATTTACAAGAAAGTGAGTGGGAGCACTACAGCATTTCTGATAAGTATATGTGAATGACATATTGTTGATCGGAAATAATGTAGAATTATTCTGCAAAGCATAAAGGAGTGTTTTGAAAGAAGTTTTTCAAAGAAAGACCTTGGTGAAGCTGCTTACATATTAAGCATCAAGATCTATAAAGATAGATCAAGACGCTTGATAAGTTTTTTCAATGAGTACATACCTTGACAATATTTTGAAGTAGTTCAAAAATGGAACAATCAAAGAAAGAGTTCTTGGCTGTGTTACAAGGTGTGAAATTGAGTAAGACTCATAGCCCAACCACGGGAGAAGATAGAAAGAGAATGAAAGTCATTCCCTATGCCTCAGCCATAGGTTCTATAAAGTATGACATGCTGTGTACCAGATCTATTGTATACCCTACAGTGTGTTAAGCAAGGGAGTACAATAGTGATCTAAGAGTAGATCACTGGACAGCGGTCAAAATTATCCTTAGTGGAATAAGGAAATATTTCTCAATTATGGAGGTAACAAAAGGTTCGTCGTAAAAAATTACGTCGATGCAAGTTTTCACATAGATCTGGATGACTCTAAGTCTCGATCTAGATACATATTGAAAGTGGGAGAAATTAGCTAGAGTACCTCCGTGCAGAGCATTGTAGACATAGAATTCGCAAAATACTTACGGATCTGTATGTGACAGACCCGTTGACTAAAAATTATCTCACAAGCAAAACATGATCACACCTTAGTACTCTTTAGGTGTTAATCACATAAACGATGTGAACTAGATTACTGACTCTAGTAAACCCTTTGGTATAGGTCACATGACGATGTGAACTATGGGTGTTAATCACATGGTGATGTGAACTATTAGTGTTGAATCACATGGCGATGTGAACTAGATTATTGACTCTATTGCAAGTGGGAGACTGAAGGAAATATGCCCTAGAGGCAATAATAAAGTTATTATTTATTTCCTTATATCATGATAAATGTTTATTATTCATGCTAGAATTGTATTAACCGGAAACATAATACATGTGTGAATACATAGACAAACAGAGTGTCACTAGTATGCCTCTACTTGACTAGCTCGTTAATCGAAGATGGTCCGCCTCGTTTAACGAGCAGGAAAATGGTTCTGTTCGTCCCTCGCCCTTGGTACCGAGGTTGTTGCCGACATAACTAACAGGCTATCCTTTGACATGCCTTGCTTACATGATCGTGCAAGATGTCGCCGCCCTTCCTACTTTTAACCCACATGGTGGGCCCATAACCCACAGTTCCACAGGATCGAAACCTGACTCTCCTGTACATCCCTACTTCAAAGTTATCCCTTATGCTTGGCTTCATAGGTAATTCGCAAGCCACCTTCCTACTGCTCTATTCTGGTACCAGACGCAATGCTTACTCTCGCTGCTCTGAACCCTTTTCTCACTCTGGTTCAGACTTTGAGCAGCTATCTATCCGCTTGGACCCTCTCCTTGCACCTTCGTATTGTACTCTCGATGTATTTTATATGTTCAACTCGAGAGATAATCTTATGCTCATTCATGGTTAACCCCAGATTGTTACCCTCGTAAGCATGCTGTCGTAGCCGAGCTGCCCCTTACCTATTCGTAAGTACGTTAGAGTAACCAAAGAAAAGGATGATGACTTCCTCATGATGACCTGAAGCAGAGGAATGAAGGCGTCGATGTAAAGGATCGACCTCTCCGAGAAGAGCAACCAAGACTGAGAAGACTCGATAGAATTTCGTAGCCACATCTTTCCCTTACTCCCCTCTTAAATCTCGGGACGAGATTTCTTGTGGTGGAGGAGAATTGTGATGCCCGGATACTTAAGCTAAAGTGAACCTCTGCTAATGATGCCACGTCACCTCAATTACAGTGGCTAATCTCGCGTTAGTTCGAAACCGATTCGAAATAAAATTTAAAATAAAGTCAAACACTAAAAGTTTTCAAAAGTTAAAACTATAATGTTCCCAATGTGACAAATAAATCATAAGTAATTATGGTGGAGGATCCACATTATTATAACATAATTAAAGGCACTAAAATAAATAAAACAATGACCGAAACAATAACTTAAATGTATTTTTAATTAATAGAGAATGCTAGATACTTTACTTTTGTCCCAAACTTTTGTGAGAACAGTTGATTTTATAAATCTAATTGGGGGTGGGTTTCACTTTTTCTAAAAAGTATAAACTATTGAATAAGTAAAATAAAACAGAAACAAGGACACTACTAGGGAAAAGCCTAGCAGCAGCGCGGGTTTTTGGCCTTTTAGTAGCGCGGGGGCCGGTGCTACTAATAAGGCGCTACAACTAACGTATAGCAGTAGCGCTGGCCCACCTGCGCTACTGCTACACAAGTGTTGCAGCAGCGCGCTTAAAGGAACCTCGCTGCTGCTAATAGCTATAGCGCGCTTCCCCTGTGCGCGCTACTGCTACAACCATGCTGCTGCTAACTTTTCTCCACTCGCTACTGCTAATTTTAGTAGTTTTTTGTTTTATTCTCGGCATATTTGTTTTGTATTTGAACAGGCTTTATAGAAGAATCTTTAGCACATACAAATGTCATCATGATACACATACAAATGCCTGCGAGACCACAAATGTAATCATAGCATATACATACAAATAGTCTCGTCATAATCATCATCCAACACAAAGTGGTATCTTGTCATCATCTCAAAAATAGCGATACATGCAAGTCTCGAATACTTGCAACTACAACGTCATCCATCTAAACAAAGGTATACGCGAGAAGAGCTATCACTATGAGTGAGAGCGGAACTATGCAGTACATGAGATGGCGGTTACGAGTCCTCTCTCGCGCTAGCGTGAACCTCAAGTAACTAGCTTCTCCTTCTTGTCTGCTTTTGAAGCCTTTATGGCTGGTGTCCGAGAACCCATTCACTTGCGCTTGACACTCATGCCACTCGTTGTACACCCCCGGAACCTTCCCTTTGTACACGACATAGCAGTTCCATCTCGCCATCAAGAAACTAGGTACCTGTTAGAGATGCATGTTCATGAAGAGGATGTACAATCATATATATGCAACAAAATATACTAGAGAACACCGAAAAAAAAGGGTTAGCAACTAGATGCAACATACAGTACACAAATTAATTAACTAGAGGTACGCAGGTCATCGTACGCAAACTAACAAAGTAGCATTACGCAAGTTCGGCAGGGATCATGGACATCACAAAGTTGCATCGCTACAAATAGTATACAAGTTCAACCGACACATATCATCATCATCGGCATCATAAATCACTAGAAGTTCCATCCTTCCATATCATCGAGGATGGACCCTAGCTTCTTGAACGGCGTGAGGTCTAGACGTTGCATGCCTATGCGAGTTCGGACGTCAGCTCGCGATATAGGGCCGTGGTGGAACATCCCCTTCTCATTGACGACTTCTTTCATGATGATCGTCGCAATGTCGCTTTGGATGCGAAAGAAGTCATCTCTAAGTTTATAATCCGCTTCTCCATGAGATTCTAGCCAGTTGTGGATATGATTATCATTTCTGCTTCTCATGTGAAGCTTTTGGTGATCCGTGTTGAATTGAATCATGAGATGGAGGATGTACAATCCATCCTTCTTGCTTGGTTTTGGGACTTGGATGCAGGAGAAGTTAGTTTTATGCGCAAAACCCATCTTCTTGTTCCTTTCTTTCCTGATCTGCATGTGGCCACCTCTAAAGCTGAAGCCTTGGAGAGCATCATCTAGTATATTCATTATGTGGGTGTAGTCTTTTTTCTCGTAGTCTCTGGAAGGGTCAAAATACACGGTGTGGGAGACTTGCGGATAAAGAATGATAAGGACGGCGCACCCGTTGCTGCGGGGAAAAGACAGCTCAAATTATTCCCCATAGAGAGAGAAGGAATGATTGAAATGTATGAAAGGGTTGTTCGAAACTGACTTACTTTGGATGATAAGGCACGAGGACAATTTCCCGGTCCTTATTCTGTACCATGAAGTTTTGGAGGTAGTCCCTAGCAGTTTCACGCTCAAAGTCGCCGAGACTCAAGAAAGACTCGTGCATGTAGTACGGATCCGCCACACAGATTTGCGAGACTTGTTCACTGTTCATGACAGAGCTCATATGTAGCGCAAAAAGGCGGACAATTGTAAAATCGAGCCGCCTTGTCAGAAACATCTCAAAGATATGGTCAAACCATAGGAAGAACACCTCCGCGGGCCGTGTCTCGACGTAGCACTTCCCCTTAGGCACACGAGCCGCGTATGTCGGATATCCTAGATCCTTTGAGGCTAATAGGCTTTTCTCAGTCAACAGCACATGGTCGTGCAGTCTCCTGAGATCCCCTGATAGTGCCTCCAGCGGTTTCGGCGGTAGCATCGGCTCGCCCGTGAGATGGAACATGGCCGCACCTTTCACGGGTACACGCTCTTCAGAATGCATTGTTTGGCTGCTATGTGCTCTGGCTTGTTTGGAGGCAGCTATCTTCCCCGATCTCTTTCTCTCCTTTTTCTTGGGCACACCTTCTAGACCCTTCCTTAACCCCTGTCCCAGTGTTCCTGGGCTAAGTACTGTACGACCCTCGCGCTGGGATAGTTGTGCCTATGTTGAGGCGGCATCTTCAGGCGTGTCCTGTGAGGCGATGCTTCCCCGTGTTCCTTTGCTGAAGGCTCTTAAATTTCGCAGCCTTAGCCTTGGCGTCCTCGGTAGCGCAAGTGTCCTTGAACTTTTCGAACTCCTCTTCCGTAAGTGTCGGATTTTCCTCCAGAATCTTGGACAGGGGTTCCTCATCCCACGGTTGTTCTATGTTATCATCCCGATCGGGGAACTTGAATCTCTTGTGCAACTTCATTAGGAGTAACTGCATCAAATGTTCTTTACTCCTTAAGTCATCGTCATTGATGCTCGCGCATTCCCGTAGGATGCATCCTACTTGGTTCCCATAGCACTTGCGAGGTTCTTCCGGCTCTAACGGCTCAAACTTGCCAGGTGCCATCTTTGTGATCACAAGTCGTCCAATCCCTAGTTTGTTAGGTTTTCGTATCCTCTGCTTCTTATGCCTCTTTTCGGTACTGGCATCGGTGCCGGTATCTTCCCCGGCGGTACCTTCCCCACCGGTCTCGGCGCCACCATCGATGCCGGTGCCGTTGGTGTTGGTGTCGGCGTCAGTACCATCATCGAGGCGGACCTGCAAACCTTGCTTAGCACACTACAAGAAATATGTCAACTTGTGACCACCACTATTGGTCACTGAAAGGTCACAAATTTCCATTTGCGACCTTTTTGTGACCAAAAACAAAAGGTCAAAAGCTGGCGGTTATAAACTGACTATAGCGACCTTTCTTCTGGAATGGTCGAAGACGTTTACGACCAAAATATGTCTACTGTGGCATTTTGGTCACTAGCAACCTCCCCAGGCCACGTAGGCATCCAGCGTGGCAATCTAACGTGGCACAAGATTCAGCCCGGTCCAATTCAATTTTCTACATGGGCCTAGCCCAACAATTCGGCCTTTTTACTGTATATTTTCTCTATTAATTTTCTCTAGCTACATGGGCCTGGCCCAACAATTTGGCCTTTTTATTTTCTAGGCATGGACTTTTGCGGTCCATTTCATTTTTATTTTCGAGGGTTTTTTGTGGTCCAGTTTTTAGATGGGTCCCAATTGTCAGATTTTTCCTGGCAGTGGATCCACATTGCTTTTTAAGCAGTATATATCAAATAGAAAGAAGAAAAGAATATGAAAATCTTCAAATAACAACCAAAATAGGTTTATTACAATATATTCTGTACAGAACAGAACATGTGAAACTCCATACACTCATTCACATCACAACAACCAGTTTAACCTACAAATATTGCATGCCCAGGAACTTAAAACTTCACGTACATAACCATACAATGTTCCACACAATCACAAATATTGCGATTGAAAAATAAAACACTCTGCCAAGTTAAAGCTAGCTACTCTTGGATACCACGAAACATGCTCTTCAACATACGAAGAAGCCATCAATGGAATTCTACCAACAACACAAGCTCCATTCACCTACAAGAACAGAATGGAATATCAAGTACTGGATCGTTCAAGCAGATTACAACCAACATATATATGTAGAAGTACATCAGGAAATATGATAGAAAAACCAGACAATAGATACACTTATACAGCCCAACAAATGGGTGATGACGACAAGATAAAAATATAGAATAGGAAATTTATGAGATTACATATTTGCCAACAAATGGGTGATGACAAAAGATACACTTATCGGGAAAATATATATTTAACGAAATTTCACATTAGAAAGTAGTTTCTGCTTCAAGTTTTAAAACTCAACCATTCATCATTAATAGTATCAATTCAAACTAGAACTTAAATTCCCTAGTAAGATATTCAATACAACATTGTTCTTTCAAAAAATTGAACAGTTGCAAGTAATAGCTTAATAGACATCAAACTCACTAGGCAGATTAAATTACTACAGTACACTAGTGCAAAATGAATCAGTGATGTTATTATAGGTTCTGAATTCACAACGCGGGCACGGCATTTGCAAATTTGCTGCAACCAAAGGTTGTGCACCAAGTAAAAGTAATTCCCGGCAAAGGTTATTCACAAGCGACCAAAGCAAAGCATACGGGTACAACGGTATGATGCAGCAGACATACATAGACACATAACAGGATTAGACGCCACTTGATTCGCTGATCCATTACCAACAGTATAGTTAGTTTACCCTTTACTTAAATGTCAGGTCATTTCATTTCAATGCAACTCTTGGTTGCAGATGTATTATTATTGCTCTAGTACGTACTAATTAGCAGCAGCAACAATAGTACTAGATAGTAGTGTCAACCAATAAGCATCAGAACCAACCAACATATATTTATTCCTCATGACTTATTAGCAGAAAACAGAGTGAGTTTTTCTGTGCGTATCTGCAATACAGTTTCGGTCTAAAACAGAGTTGGTCTGCGAAAAACAGGGGTAGGGAAGTTTTTACCTGCGTGTGGATGTGGTCGCCGAATTCAGGGATAGGGCCGCTGAGGTGGAGGTGGTCCTCCTGAATCTGCAGTTTGCCGGCGACGAAGATGAAGCGGAAGGCGAGGAGGGGCTGTGTGCCGGTACATCCATCCAGCGACAACTGATCATTCATGGCAGGAAACCACATCACATCTCAGTCAAAGGAATGGAGGGTACGAGAAGAAGAAGAAGAAACTGAAGGTAAGAAGACCTGGATGGCGTCGGAGCAGTGGTGGAGGGGCGTCCTCCATGGGCGCCGCCTCTGCGTCCACCACCGGGAACATCTCGTTCAGGTCCTTGGCCCGCAGCGCCTGCACGCACCAGATTAGATCACAACACAGCGTCGAAGCTAGAGATTGATGCAACTTCAATTCAAAACTGGATATCAAAGAACAATGTACAGAAGAACTTGCCATTTAGTTCTGCATGATCATCACGGTCTACAATAACAATACAGCATGGCCTTCTGGTTCTGTAGCTAATCAGCGCCAAGAGTAGATCTCCGAGGTAATTGCAGTGCCTTGCAATGCCCCTAAATGCAACAAAGAAGGGCTTGTTATAGTAATTTTACATTCATTCAGGACAGCAGCTTTTCTTTTTCTTGCAAAAGGAAAGTAGTTAACAAGTATAATTACTCCCAAGAGAAGGTTTGAAAAACCCAACATGTATAGGAAACAACTGTTCAGTAAAGTGCAGCGGCTGGATAAATCTATCATGCACATCATTTAAGCAAAAAGTGTTCCAACTAGTATGGAACCACATATTTGTTATCTGTGTATCTACACACCTTTTGGAGTAGCTGCAAAGAATTAACACTAAGCATAAGATACACTAAAGAACTTTCAGTGGAGCAGCTGCACATAATTAAGAAAGCATCAGCAAGTTAACAAGCTACTGAAAAACTAGTGCAACCAAAATAGTACTACAAAATACAGAATTTGCAAAAATTTGTAAACTGAATTTTTTGCCAAGGAAACAAAAATTTATAGCTTCAGGCCTACAGGATAGCTTCAGGCTGGAGCACTACAGTTGTTGGTTAGACTTCATATTGCTTCAGGCTGGTTGGAGTACTACAGCAGCAACCATTTCATGGTTAGACTACTCCATTTGCAGTAGCCAAATATTCATATATCTACAGTAGCAAAAAGTTGGTTGCCTGACTAAATAGTCATCCTCTTGTGAGGATTCTGCAGCAAAAGAGTTGCTGCTTAGGTAGTGGCAATAGTTGACCCTGCGCTAAATTGCTCTTTGCAATTTTGGACTGAATGTATTGAGATGTTTAGCTACTATCAGCAGAGTTGCAGAGTAGTGTTTAGCTATCTATCTAGTACAGTAGCTGCTAGCCATGAGAGCGGTGAAGATTGAGGTGACCTGAGCAAGCGCCAAGGGCTGATGGTCAGTCGGTGATGCTGAACCCGGTGGCCCCATTTGTTCCGTGGTCATGGTCGCCATAGTTCCAAGGTCCTGCAGAAATTGGCAGCCACTCTGTTTCAAAGCTCCCCCGTGGCGCCTAATCAAAACAGAGCAAGAATGGGGGATCTAGCACACAGTGGATGCGAGCTAGGACAAAGTGGGGGAGGCGATTTACCTCATGTGCTCGACGGATGAAGGCGGTGGATCTCAGACGAACAGGTCGCAGTCGTAGCTCTCCACGCCCCCGCCGTCAGCGACGACGGGCGTCTTTCCGTCCTTGAGCATCTTCCACGCCATGGCTTGGACTCCGGTCAGCCACAGAACAGAACCCTAGGATGACGCTTGGGGGCGCAGGCATGGGGGTGAGACATGGATCAGTTGCCCATGGGCATCGCGTGGCAGCGGACCTCAAGCGGAGTGGAGGACCTTAGGCGTCCATGGCAGCCTCATTGCACAGAGAAATACAGATGGGATTGAGACTTGAGAGAAAAAAAGGGAGATACAAACAGAGGGAGGAAGAAGAGCGGGGGAACACGTCGACCTGCGATACTTCGGTCAACGGTGGAGCTGCTCCGGCGAGGCGCAAGGCCGAGGCAGCGGAGACCGAGGCTGGATCGCATTGGATCTCCCTCCCTCAGGTTCTTCTCTCCCTTCTGGTGAGGGAAGGGGAGGGGCGAGAGGAGGAGGGCATGGGGGAGGCCATGGACGGTGGTGAGCTCCGTCGGAGGGAGGCGGCGGCGGTGATCTGGAAGGGAGGAGGCGAGCTCTCGTTCGCTCTCTCTCCATCGGGTGAGACAGCGAGGAGAGACGAGGGGAGGGATGGGATCGGGGTGGGTGGCAGCGGCGATGTGGGAGACGAGGGGAGCGAGATCTGGATCGAGCGAGGAGAGGGGGGCTGCTAGGGTTTGGGTTGGGTTGGGTTGAGAGGGGACCTGAGAGACATTGGATCCGTCGGATGTGGACGGTCCAGATCGGCTAAGGGGGGTGATCCGTGTGAAGAGCTCTGATTGGCTCAGAAAAATTATGATTTAAAATAGTTTCTAAGTACTAAAACTAGAAGTGTTTTGTGAAACAGCTATCAAAAATATTTTGCAAAATGGCACAACTAAAATTTTCTATCAATTTAGATCATATTTTATGGATGATAGCCAATTTGCATGCAATTTTTAATCTTTGTAGCTATTTTAAATCATTATTCGAGTGCCCAAAATGAGTATTTTTGTGAAGGGCCTACCAAATAATTGTTGCAAAATTGTACCAAATAAATTTTCTAAAATACTAGGCCATATTTAATGCACAATTGACCAAATGGTTTGGTGTCAGAAGTTTTGATCCACCTCTGGTGAAAAAGACAAATTTCCGCTGATTCAGCTGGAAGCGGGTCAAATTTGAACTGCAGCTGCCTCGTAGTTTGCTCTTTATTTTTTCCAAAAATTATTTCTAGGTACATAAGTATCTATTTAATCAGAGAAACACCAAAAAAATTCCAAGATTCAACCACTAGCTAGGAACGGACATTCCCGTCGTTTTGACCGCATTTTGAAATGGGCATAAAAAATTCAAAAAAATTCAAAAATTGGAAAACCTTCGCATTGCGTCATTATATGTGACCAAGTTACCAGGAAAAATTATAAACTTGTAATACGGCGAATATTTAAAAAAAGTGTTCTCAGAAATGAGCTATCATGCGTGAAGATGAATGGCTTTCAACCCAAATGCTCAATCTTATGGCCACATACATCGCATAGTTTGTTCAAATGATCTCATATTGTGCACAAGGGTGCATATTGGAATGGCAAACAATGTTGCTTAAGGAAGTTTTCATTTTCTTTGGACGAAAAAACCATTTTCCATTTTTCGAGTGCCCAAAAGGAGGTTTTTTTGTGAAGGACCTCCCAAATAATTGTTGCAAAATTGGACCAAATCAATTTTATAAAATACTAGGACATATATAATGCACAATTGACCAAATGGTTGGGTGAAAAAAGTTTTGATCCACCTCTGGTGAAAAAGACAAATTGTCGTCGATTCAGTTGGAAACAGGTCAAATTTGAACTGTAGCTGCCTCATAGTTTGCTCTTTATTTTTTTCCAAAAATCATTTCTAGGTACATAATTATCTATTTAATCAGAGAAACACCAAAAAATTCCAAGATTCAACCACTAGCTAGGAACGGTCAAGCCCGCCGTTTTGACCGCATTTTGAAACGGGCATAAAAAATTCAAAAAAAAACAAAAAAATTTGAAAACCTTCGCATTGTGTCATTATATGTGACCAAGTTTCCAGGAAAAATAATAAACTTGTAATACGGTAATTAGTTTAAAAAGTGTTCTCAGAAATGAGCTATCATGTGTGAAGATTCATGTATTTCAACCCAAACGATCAATCTTATGGCCACATTCATGGCATAGTTTGTTCAAATGATCTCATATTGTGCACAAGGGTGCATCTTGGAATTCCAAACAATGTTGCCAAAGGGAGTTTTCATTTTCTTTGCACGGAAAATTCATTTTCCATTTTTCGAGTGCCAGAAATGAGGTTTTTTGTGAAGGACCTACCATATATTTGTTGCAAAATTGTACCAAATCATTTTTATAAAATACTAGGACATCTTTAATGCACAATTGACAAAATGGTTGGGTGTCAAAAGTTTTGATCCACCTCTGGTGAAAAAGACAAATTCCCGCCAATTCAGCTGGAAGCGGGTCAAATTTGAACTGCAGCTGCCTTATAGTTTGCTATTTATTTTTTCCAAAAATCATTTCTAGGTACATAAGTATCTATTTAATCAGAGAAACACCAAAAAAAATCCAATATTCAACCACTAGCTAGGAACGGTCAAGCCCGCCGTTTTGACCGCATTTTGAAACGAGCATAAAAATTCAAAAAAAATCAAAAAATTGGTAAACCTTCACATTTGTGTCATTATATGTGAACAAGTTTCCAGGAAAAATAACAAAATTGTAATACAGTAATTATTTTAAAAAAGTGTTCTTAGAAATGAGCTATCAAGTGTGAAGATTCATGGCTTTCAAGCCAAATGATCAATCTTATGGCCACATTCATGGCATAGTTTGTTCAAATAATCTCATATTGTGCACAAGGGTGCATATTGAAATGGCAAACAATGTTGCCTAAGGAAGTTTTCATTTTCTTTGGACGAAAAAACCATTTTCCATTTTCCGAGTGCCTGAAATGATTTTTTTGTGAAGGACCTACCATATATTTGTTGCAAAATTGGACCTAATCAATTTTATAAAATACTAGGCCATATTTAATGCACAATTTACAAAATGGTTGGGTGTCAAAAATTTTGATCCACCTCTGGTGAAAAAGACAAATTCCCGCCGATTCAATAGGAAGCGGGTCAAATTTGAACTGCAGCTGCCTCATAGTTTGCTATTTATTTTTTCCAAAAATCATTTCTAGTTACATAAGTACCTATTTAATCATAAATACATGGTTTGGTGGCGATACGTCGAGGTTTGGGCGGTGGCCGAGGCCCCCAACTCTAGAGCGCGTAAACTCGCATGCCCGCCGCGTGGTCACCGCATGGCCGTGGCGTTGCCATGTGTTCTCGGCGGCCTAGGCATGTCTAGTGGGTTGGGCACTCCCCAGGTAGGTGCTAGGAAGAAAATCACAACATAAGATTCTCACGAGGAGACCGATCGATGCTCAAACATGAATAAGCAGCCAAGTGTTTGATTAGCGGTACGGGAAATGCACATGGCCAATGGACGTGAGTTTTGGCCGAGGATGATCATCTACTAAAGAGAATGTATTCACAAATTTTCAGCTCAAAAGGAGGATCCTAGGTGGTACTTGCTTTGCAAAGTACCACACTGGACAAAAATATGAATGTTGAAGCTGGGCTCAAAATAATGAATGGATTGAGCTGAAATTTGGTGGAGGATGGTTATTTGGGCATAGGAAAGCATTGTAGAAAATTGATATCATTTTGACATGCCAAAGTAGTACTTCCTTCACAATGCTCTTCTATGGACAAAAACTTGGGAAAACTAGTGAGAGAGATTGGATGAATGAAATGAGCTAAAAATTGGTGTAGGTAAGTTACATAGGTATGGTCATGCGCTGGTAAATTTTCAGATCATTTGGGTAAGCCTAGCTAGTACTTACTTCACAAAGCTTCTCTCGAGGTAGAAACTTTGGAAATTTCCTGAGAAAGATTTACTAGGAAAATTGAGCTGAATATTATCATGTGGCAATGATTTGGGTATGGAAGAGTGCCTGAAAAGTTTCAGGGTAATAGGAGGGGTCTGTATAACACTTGCTTTGCAACGTGCCAATTTGGCCATAAAATATAAATTGAACCTGGGCTCACATAGATGATTTGACTGAGCTGCAATTTGTAGGAGGGTGATAATTTGGGCATATGAAGGAACTGTATAAATTTCATGTCATTTAGAGATATAGAAAAGGTACTTCCTTCACAATGCTTCTAGGTGGACAAAAACTTTGGAAATTTTCCAAGGAAGATTTGCTAGGCAAATGGAGCTGAATTTTGTCATGCGGTAATGATTTGGATAGGAAAGAGTGCCCAAAAATTCCGAGGGCAATCAAGAATATATAAATAGCACTTCCTTCATAAAGTGTTGTTGTGAACATAATAGGAAAATGAATATTGTTGAATTAGTTTTGAACTAGGCAAGGAAGAATTTTTACATATTTGATGAAGATATGCCCCAAAGAATTTATGAGATTGTTTTGGGAATTTTGGGAATGATAGAAATATAGGTTGCTTCACAACCTAGGGCAAAAACTGCCACATGGACATGACATATAGGCAAAACTGATGAGATGGCGCCTAGTCATCACAACCCACCACAATCTACAAGGCTATGACCATCTATATTGGTCATTAACAACTAGAAATAAGGCAGCGGACTAGCACTGTTTGCTTTGTGACCATTTCGTGTAAGGAAATTACGACCTTTCTGACCAAAATGGTCGCAATGGTTTAGGGTTTGGAGCCCCCTGAACAGCTTTTGACCAATTGGTCTAAAATGGTCATAAATTTGTGACCAATTCTTCGAGGGTCACTGACAAAAGGTCATAAGTTGACATATTTCTTGTAGTGGCAGTCAAAAAGTCGAGGTAGTCTTGTTCACCCTCATAATCCATCTCGTCTGCATCTTGGTCAGAAGGCCCAGTTTCTTCATTGTTCGACATGTTTCCTATGATTAAGTGTCCTCATTTATTTCTAAAAGTATGAATAAATGAGAAATGAGATAAAAAAATAAATCTATGTGCCAGCACTCGATATGCCAACTATGTAGCACAAATCATGCCTTTATTCACGGGAAATTTCGGCATGACCTTTGCTAAAAAATGAACATATCGAGCGCCTGAAATTCACCGGAACGGAAATGAATCGACATTCCGGCGTAACATAGGCAACTCGGATCATTTACCAAAACATGACATGTCCAAAACATGACATATCCACATATCACATGTCCAGTTCAAATTTGCATATAAATTCAGCAAATTTTGAAACCTGTCTAAATTCATAACTAAATAGATAACCTAATTAACATAACTAAAACCTAAGTAAATTAACCCTAGCTAGCAGAGAGAGAGAGGGGGGGTGGTTTACATAGGGTGCAGGGCGAGGAGGCAGACCCGACGACGGCCAAGGTTGGGAGGGG
>NC_041390.1:98029767-98042242 GCF_002162155.2 Triticum dicoccoides
CCTACTAGGCCTCCCACCCGAAACCCTAATCACCCTCCACACTCCCCCGATCTCCTTCCCCCCGCCCGATCTGGATCGCCCTAGATCATAGCACCCTGACGCCACCCAACCCCTTCGTCGTCAACGACCCCGCGCCCGTCGCCGGCGCCGACCCCATCACCGGACCGCCAAGCACCGCCCCGCTCTCCTCCTCGCAGCTCCTCCCTCCTGCCTCAATCTGGAGCGCTCGACGCCCGCTCGCCAACATCGTCGCCGCCGCCTCATTCATCGTCGTCTCCGGCAATCCCGAGCCCCCTCGAGCCTGCTGCCACCCCCTACGGCTCGAGGTGAGCCCCGTTCGCCTTCCCCTCCTCTCCTTGTTCTGGCGCTCGCCGCCTCTGACGTGTCGCCGCCCGCACGGGCCTCCCCTGTTCGACGCGCCACCGCGTGCGCACGTGCTCGCCTAGCCGCGGCCCGCTCTACCCGCGCCCAATGCGCGCGCTCCTCGCGCCCGACCCGCGTGCCAGCCCTGCCGCTTGCGCGTGCCCTCGCCGGCGCCCTTCGCCTCCACCGCGCCTTTTGCTACTAGCGTTGTCGTCCTGTCCATGCTGCTCGCCGTCCGCTCACAGCCTTTGTTGTCGTTGCTTGCCGCCGCCGCTGCCCTACCGCTGCCCTGCGCGTACGTGAAACCGCCATGCTCGATGTCGTGCTCCTCTCCTCTGCAGCTTGCCGCTGCTTGCTCTGTTGCTGCTTTGCTGCCCGCAATGGCCTCCGCCTATCACCACTGGCCGCTGCCCCAGTCCATCTCCGGCCGCCGCTGTGGCCCTCGCGGCTCCGGCCGGCCAGCCGGGCCTGTGCCCGTAGACGCGCACGCCCGCGCGCCCGCTAACCCACCCCCGGTTGGCCCCAGGGTCACTGCCATGTGGGGCCCAGTCCCCTGGAAAAACGAAATCAATAAATAAAATAAATAGAAAATTAATTAATAATAATAATTAGTTAATTAACTTAATTAATTATGTTTAATTAAGCTAATGAAACTTAGTTAACCTAATTAACTAATAAAACTAATAAATCATGTTTAGTTAGTCTGAGTCAATGACGAAAGGGACCCACACGTCTGTTGACCCAGTCAACAGATGGTTGACTGATGACATCACGATGACATCATAATGGCATTTTTCTAAATTAAATTAATTCTGTTAATTCTAAAAATGCTTTAAAACTTTAGAAAATCATATAAAATAAAGCGTAACTTGGATGGAAAAACTTTGTACATGAAAGTTGCTCAGAATGACGAGACGAATCCGGATACGCAGCCCGTTTGTCCGCATAGCAAACAAGCAACTTTCCTCCTCCGGTTCATCTGTCCAAAAACGCGAAACACTGGGAATATTTTCTCGGATGTTTTCCCCCTTCGCTAGTATCACCTACTACCGCGTTTGGGCACACATAGCACCACGCATTGTCTTGTCATGCATCGTTATGCATCTGTTTGCATTATATTCATTGTTTCTTCCCTCTCTTCTCTCCGATAGACTACGAGACTGACGCCGCTACTTGTGCCCCGATCGACTACATTGTTGACGATCCCTCCTTGCCAGAGAAACCAGGCAAGCCCCCCCTTTGATCACCAGATATTGCCTATTCTTCTCTCTACTGCTTGCATTAGAGTAGTGTAGCATGTTACTTATTTCCGTTATCCTATCCTGATGCATAGCCTGTCCTTGCTACTACTATTGTTACCTTTACCTGCAATCCTAAATGCTTAGTATAGGATGCTAGTATTCCATCAGTGGCCCTACACTCTTGTCCGTCTGCCATGCTATACTATTGGGCTGTAATCACTTCGGGAGGTGATCACGGGCATATGATATATACTTATATTGTTACATTACTTATGATACTATTCGGAGATGGGGGCTTAAGGGGCAGGTGGCTCCATCCCGGTAGAGGTGGGCCTGGGTTCCCGACGGCCCCCGACTGCTACTTTGTGGCGGAGCGACAGGGCAGGTTGAGACCACCTAGGAGCGAGGTGGGGCCCGGCCCTGGTCGGCGTTCGCGGGTACTTAACACATTTAACGAGATCTTGGTATTTGATCTGAGTCTGGCCACTGGCCTATATGCACTAACCATTTACGCGGGGACAGTTATGGGCACTCGACGTTGTGGTATCAGCCGAAGCCTTCGTGACGTCAGCGACTGAGCGGCGCGCGCCGGGTTGGACCGCGTAACGCAACTTCCTTTGTAATGGAGGTTGCTAGGTCTGCTCACCGGCCGCGTACGCAACATGCAGGTGTGCAATGGGCGATGGGCCCAGACCCCTGCGTCATAGGATTTAGACCGGCGTGCTGACCTCTCTGTTGTGCCTAGGTAGGGCTGCGACGTGTTGATCTTCCGAGGTCGGGCATGACTCAGGAAAGTGTGTCCGGCCAAATGGGATCGAGCGTGTTGGGTTATGTGGTGCACCCCTGCAGGGAAGTTAATCTATTCGAATAGCCGTGATCTTCGGTAACAGGACGACTTGGAGTTGTACCTTGACCTTATGACAACTAGAACCGGATACTTAATAAAACACACGCTTCCAAGTGCCAGATACAACCGGTGATCGCTCTCTAACAAGGCGACGAGGAGAGGATCACCAGGTAGGATTATGCTATGCGATGCTACTTGGAGGACTTCAGTCTACTCTCTTCTACATGCTGCAAGATGGGGGCTGCCAGAAGCGTAGTCTTCGACAGGACTAGCTATCCCCCTCTTATTCCGGCATTCCAAAGTTCAGTCCACATAAGATACCCTTTTTCCATTTGATACCAATGCATACATATGTAGTGTAGCTCCTTGCTTGCGAGTACTTTGGATGAGTACTCACGGTTGCTTTGCTCCCCCTTTTCCCCCTTTCTATACTCGATTGTTGCGACCAGACGTTGGAGCCCAGGAGCCAGACGCCTCCGTCGACGACGACTACTACTACTCGGGAGGTGCCTACTACTACGTGCAGCCCGCTGACGACGACCATGAGTAATTTAGGTGGATCCCAGGTAGGAGGCCTGTGCCTCTTTCGATCTGTATCCCAGTTTGTGCTAGCCTTCTTAAGGCAAACTTGTTTAACTTTTGTCTGTACTCAGATATTGTTGCTTCCGCTGACTCGTCTATGACCGAGCTCTTGTATTCGAGCCCTTGAGGCCCCTAGCTTGTAATATGATGCTTGTATGACTTTTTTTATTTGTAGAGTTGTGTTGTGATATCTTCCCGTGAGTCCCTGATCTTGATCATACACATTTGCGTGTATGATTAGTGTATGATTGAATCGGGGGTGTCACAATCAACCACCAATAGGACAATGAAAATATACTCAGACATCATAGGATGGCAACACATCATTGGATAATAATATGAAGCATAAAGCACCATGTTCAAGTAGAGGGTACAGCGGGTTGCGGGAGAGTGGACCGCTGTAGATAGAGGGGGGAAGGTGATGGAGATGTTGGTGAAGATGGCGGAGGTGTTGGTGTAGATCGCGGTGATGATGATGGCCCCCGGTGGCACTCCGGTGCCACCGGAAGCGAGGGGGAGAGAGCCCACCTCCTTCTTCTTCTTCCTTGACCTCCTCCCTAGATGGGAGAAGGGTTTCCCCTATGTTACATGGCCTCCATGGCACGGGAGGGGCGAGAGCCCCTCCGAGATTGGATCTGTCTCTCTGTCTCTCTCTGTTTCTGTGTTCTCACATTCTTCCCTTTCACCGTTTCTTATATTCCCGGAGATCCGTAACTCCGATTGGGCTGAAATTTTAACACGACCTCTATCTGGAAATTAGCTTTCTTGCGGGGAAAGAAGGGCATCAACCGCCTTACGGGTGGCCCACGAGGGTCAGGGGCGCGCCCAAGGGGGCAGGCGCGCCCCCTGCCTTGTGGCCACCTCGGGCACCGTCTTGCGTGGATTTTTCTTCCCAAAAATCATATATATTCCAAAAAAATTATCCGTCAATTTTTATCCCGTTTGGACTCCGTTTGATATGGATATTCTACGAAACAAAAAACATGCAACAAACAGGAACTGGCACTGGGCACTGGATCAATATGTTAGTCCCAAAAATAGTATAAAAAGTTGCCAAAAGTATATGAAAGTTCAATAATATTGGCATGGAACAATCAAAAATTATAGATATGACAGAGACGTATCAGCATCCCCAAGCTTAATTCCTGCTCGTCCTCGAGTAGGTAAATGATATAAAAAATATAATTTTTGATGTGGAATGCTACCTAGCATAATCTTGATCATGTAATATAATCATGGCATGAATATTAAGATACGAGTGATTCAAAGCAATAGTCTATCATTTGACATAAAAACAATAATACCTCAAGCCCACTAATAAAGCAATCATGTCTTTTCAAAATAACAAGGCCAAAGAAAGTTATCCCTACAAAATCATATAGTCTGGCTATGCTCCATCTTCACCACACAAAATACTCACATCATGCCCAACCCCGATGACAAGCCAAGCAATTGTTTCATACTTTTGATGTTCTCAAACCTTTTCAACTTTCACGCAATACATGAGCGTGAGCCATGGACATAGCACTATAGGTGGAATAGAATGGTGGTTCTGGAGCAGACAAAAAGGAGAAGATAGTCTCACATCAACTAGGCATATCAACGGGCTATGGAGATGCCCATCAATAGATATCAATGTGAGTGAGTAGGGATTGCCATGCAATGGATGCACTAGAGCTATAAGTATATGAAAGCTCTAACTAAAACTAAGTGGGTGTACATCCAACTTGCTTGCTCATGAAGACCTAGGGCATTTGAGGAAGCCCATCATTGGAATATACAAGTCAAGTTCTATAATGAAAATTCCCACTAGTGTATGAAAGTGATAACTCAAGAGACTCTCCATATGAAGAACATGGTGCTACTCTGAAGCACAAGTGTGGTAAAAGGATAGTAACATTGCCCCTTCTCTCTTTTTCTCTCTTTTTTTTCTTTTTTTTCTTTTTTTTGTAGGCTTCTTTGGCCTCTCTCTTTTTTTGTGGGGCTTCCTTGGCCACTTTTATTTTGATAACCTCACATGGGACAATGTTCTAATAATGATGATCATCAAACTTTTATTTACTTACAACTCAAGATTACAACTCGATATCTAGAACAAGGATATGACTCTATATGAATGCCTCCGACGGTGTACCGGGATGTGCAATGATCTAGCATAGCAATGACATCAAAAAAACGGACAAGCCATGAAAACATCATGCTAGCTATCTTACGATCATGCAAAGCAATATGACAATGAATGCTCAAGTCATGTATATGATGATGATGAAAGTTGCATGACAATATATCTCGGAATGGCTATGGAAATGCCATGATAGGTAGGTATGGTGGCTGTTTTGAGGAAGATATATGGTGGGTTTATGGTACCGGCGAAAGTTGTGCGGTACTAGAGAGGCTAGAAATGATGGAAGGGTGAGAGTGCGTATAATCCATGGACTCAACATTAGTCATAAAGAACTCACATACTTATTGCAAGAATCTATTAGTCATCGAAACAAAGTACTAGGCACATGCTCCTAGGGGGTAGATTGGTAGGAAAAGACCATTGCTCGTCCCCAACCACCACTCATAAGGAAGACAATCAATAAGTACCTCATGCTCCAACTTCCTTACATAACGGTTCACCATACGTGCATGCTACGGGAATCACAAACCTCAACACAAGTATTTATACTAATCCACAACTACCCACTAGCATGACTCTAATATCACCATCTTTATATCGCAAAACTATTGCAAGGAATCAAACATATCATATTCAGAGATCTACATGTTTTATGTAGGATTTTATGACTAACCATGTGAATGACCAGTTCCTGCCATCTCTCTAAATAGATATAAGTGAAGCAAGAGAGTTTAGTTCTTTCTAGAAAATATATGCCCGTGCTCTAACAAATCTAAGTGAAGCACAAGAGCATTCTACAAATGGTGGTTTTCTATGTAAAGAGAAACAGGCAATCCAAACTTCAAATGATATAAGCGAAGCACATGAAGCATTCTATAAAGCCATACTCAAAAGATATAAGTGAAGTGCAATGAGAATTCTATAAATCAACCAAGGACTATCTCATACCAGCATGGTGCATAAAAGAAAGATGGAAACTAAGTGCAAAAGACGCTCCAAGTTTCCACATATCGCATGAACGAAACGAATCCAAAAACATACCGATACTTGTTGAAGAAAGAGGGGATGGCTTCCGGGTATCCCCAAGCTTAGACGCTTGAGTCTCCTTGAATATTTACTTGGGGTGCCTCAGGCATCCCCAAGCTTGAGCTCTTGCCTCTCTTCCTTCTTCTCACATCGAGACCTTCTCGATCATCGAACACTTCATCCACACAAAACTTCAACAGAAAACTCGGTAAGATCCGTTAGTATAATAAAGAAAATCACTACTCTAATTACTGTTGAAAACCAATTCATTTTTTTGCATTGTGTCTACTGTAATATAACTTTTTTATGGCTTAATCCACAAATATAAATTGATAGTTTCATCAAAACAAGCAAACTATGCATCAAAAACAGAATCTGTCTAAAACAGAACAGTCTGTAATAATCTGAACATTCACCATACTTCTGAACTTGAAAAATTCTACAAAAAATAGGAAAAATAAAACAATTTCATAGAAAGACAGTGCCAAAAGAATCAGAACCATTTGACGTCCAGCTAAAAATGTAAAATCGCGCACTACAGCCAAAGTTTCTGTCCTGCACCATACAAACCATCAAGCAAATGTAAACATCCTAAAGGCAAACCTTGGCACATTATTTTTATTTCTAAACTTTATAAAAGCACACAACAGAAATAAATGACTCTCTAAAACATCCGGGTTGTCTCCCTGGCAGCGCTTTCTTTAAAGCCGTTAAGCTAGGCATATAGTGGTCATGTAATGGATCCACCCGGATCCCAAGGTATATCAAAGCCAATTTTAATTAACAATGATTTGTAATTTAGTGGTGAGCACAAGGTAACATATATCATGTAATGACGAAGTCTAACTCTCTTCATATGCATCGGCATGTCATAAAAGAACAATTCATGCACACAAAGTAAAGGCCAATGCATAGCATAAGCAGTTTCTTGCAATTTTATCATATTGGAAACATAGAGAGGTGGAGATATAGTTCCTCTCTCATAATAATTGCAAGTAGGAGCAGCAAGCACATGCATATTGTATTCATCAAAATCATCATGTGCAACGGTAAAAGGCAACCCATCAATATATTCCTTAATAAGAGCAAACTTCTCCGATATAGTGTAGTTTGGAGAATTCAAAAAGATAATAGGACTATCATGTGTGGGTGCAATAGCAACAATTTCATGTTTAACATAAGGAACTATAGCAAGTTCATCTTCATAAGCATAATTCATATTGGCATCTTGGCCACAAGCACAGCAAGCATCATCAAAAAGGGATATTTCAAAAGAATCAATGGGATCATAACAATCATCATAGCAATCATCCTCCGGTAAGCATGAAGGGAAATTAAACAATGTATGAGTTGAAGAGTTAATCTCATTAGAAGGTGGGCGTGGGTAGCTAATCCGCTCTTACTCCTTTTGTTCTTCGCTCTCCTCCTCATTTTTTTCATCCAATGAGCTCACATTTTCATGAATTTCTTCTTCCATAGACTCCTGCAAAATATTAGTCTCTTCTTGGACAGCGGAGTAGTACTCAATATATGGTTCAACATAGGCATTAGAAGCATAATTATCATAGCAATATTTAAGTATGGCAAAAATTTCAGATTTGTAAAGAGTAGCATCATACTTTTCAATCAAAGAAGAAATTTCGTAAGCACCCTTAAAAGCGACAAATTCTTCAATTTGTTGAACATCATATTAACTATAAACACCCTTGGCATAAGAGGATACGATTCCATTATCACTAAACAAACATTGGTAGGGAAGGTGTTTCTTAGGGTCCTCAAAACAACAAGTATAATCATATATTTCACATAAATTCCAAGCATAGCATTGCAAACGATGAATTTGATCCAGTAAAGTTTTCCCTTTTTTAGATATTCGGTGTCGTACAAAACAAGCATGCTCATCTAAAGATTTGCCCTCAACTAAGCTAGTGGGGGTTTCAGCACGAGCACATAGGGATCGAAGATGATCCAAGTAATAACCTTCAGCAGTGTGATAGATTTTGAGTGGTTCTTCAACCATTGGTTTAGTAGGTACAACTAATTTTTTGGTATTTTGCATTTCCTACCCATAACTAAAGATAGAAAACAACTAAGAACAGCAAATAAAAATTACTTAGTGATAAAGCAAACAAGCACACACGAGTATATTCACCCCACGCTATTGCTCCCCGACAACGGCGCCAGAAAAAGGTCTTGATAACCCACAAGTATAGGGGATCGCAACAGTTTTCGATAAGTAAGAGTGTCGAACCCAACGAGGAGCTAAAGGTACAACAAATATTCCCTCAAGTTCTATCGACCACTGATACAACTCTACGCACGCTTGACGTTTGCTTTACCTAGAACAAGTATGAAACTAGAAGTACTTTGTAGGTGTTGTTGGATAGGTTTGCAAGATAATAAAGAGTACGTAAATAAAAAGTAGGGATTGTTTAGATTAAGAAACAATAAAGTAAATATAGAGAGTGTGGAAAAGTGGTGGTAGGAGTTGTGAAATTGCCCCTAAGCAATTGACTACTTTACTAGACCGATAGAAAGTATTATGTGGGAGAGGCCACTGCTAGCATGTCATCCCTGACTTGGAATTCTATGCACTTATGATTGGAACTATTAGCAAGCATTCGCAACAACTAACGTTCATTAAGGTAAAACCCAACCATAGCATTAAGATATACTGGTCCCCCTTCAATCCCGTATGCATCAATTTCTATGCTAGGTTGAAGCTTCTGTCACTCTTGCCCTCCAATTAAGGATGGCAATGGGTCGGGTTTGGATAGGGTTGAACAATCTCAAATCCATATCCATGTCCATGAAGACAGTCTTTGCCCGCCCATGAAAAAATCCATGGGTGAAAAATTGTGTCCATGTCCAAATCTGATGGATATCCATACCCATTGGATATCCATTGGGTCCTCTCGAGACATATAAATAAGACATAACACAATATTAACATAAACTCTTCCATTCTTCACCTCGTGGTAGGCTAGGCTTCACTTATGGTAAATCAACATCCACTAACAACCTAAGATCATTTAGTATTTTTCTAACAGATGAGAATGATGAGTCATTTAAGAAGGAGGTAAAAATAAGGGAAGGGTGTTGGAGTATGTTACAGAGGGGATTGAATGTCAACTAAAAAAAGTTACGATGGGTATTGTGTAATTTCTTATGCATGTTTTAGGTAAAAAAAAGTGTAAAGTTGTTGTGGGACATACGACCATGGGGCAGGGATAGCAGATTTTCCCCCATTAAGTCATACTATCGGGTCGGGTTTGGGTATATCCATGGGTACAAGATTATATCCATGCCCTATCCATGAACAATCGGGTCGGGTTTGGGCGCCGCCCATGGACACAAAAGCATATCCAAACCCTATCTATTCGGGTCGGATATCCATGGATATCCATTTCCATGGATAAAATTGCCATCCTTACCTCCAATACATAGTCCTATCAACATACAACTAACCCTAGGGTGTGATCCACGCGCGCAATCATATGATGGGCACCAAAGGACAGCAACATAACCAAAAGCAAATTAAATCAATCATAGCAATTCATCAACCACCGATAGGACAATGAAAATCTACTCAGACATCATAGGATGACAGCACATCATTGGATAATAATATGAAGCATAAAGCACCATGTTCAAGTAGAGGATACAGCGGGTTGCGGGAGAGTGAACTGTTGTAGATAGAGGAGGGAAGGTGATGGAGATGTTGGTGAAGATGGCGGAGGTGTTGGTGTAGATCGCGGTGATGATGATGGCCCCCAGTGGCACTCCGGTGCCACCAGAAGCGAGGGGGAGAGAGCCCCCCTCCTTCTTCTTCTCCCTTGACCTCCTCCCTAGATGGGAGAAGGGTTTCCCCTCGGGTCCATGTCCTCCATGGCACGGGAGGGGCGAGAGCCCCTCCGACATTGGATCTGTCTCTCTCTATTTCTGCGTTCTCAGATTCTTCCCTTTCACCATTTCTTATATTCCTAGAGATCCGTAACTCCGATTGGGCTGAAATTTTAACACGATCTCTATCCGGAAATTAGCTTTCTTGCGGCGAAAGAAGGGCATCAACCGCCTTACGGGTGGCCCACGAGGGTCAGGGGTGCGCCCGGGGGGGCAGGCGCGCTCCCTGCCTCGTGGCCACCTCGGGCACCGTCTCGCGTGGATTTTTCTTCCCAAAAATCATATATATTCCAAAAAAATATGCGTCAGTTTTTATCCCGTTTGGACTCCGTTTGATATGGATATTCTGCGAAACAAAAAACATGCAACAAACAGGGACTGGCACTAGGCACTGGATCAATATGTTAGTCCCAAAAGTAGTATAAAAAGTTGCCAAAAGTATATGAAAGTTCAATAATATTGGCATGGAACAATCAAAAACTATAGATACGACGGAGACGTATCAAAGACCCATCCGTTAGCTTAGCATAATGATCGTTAAGTTTTATTTCTATTGCTTTCTTCATGACTTATACATATTCCTTTGACTATGATATTATGCAACCCCCGAATACCGGAGGAACACCTTGTGCGCTATCAAATGTCACAATGTAACTGAGTGATTATGAAGATGCTCTATAGGTGTCTCCAAAGGTATTTGTTGGGTTGGCATAGATCGATATTAGGATTTGTCACTCCGAGTATCGGAGAGGTATCTCTGGGCCCTCTCGGTAATACACATCACGATAAGCCTTGCAATCAATGTGACTAATGAGTTAGTTGCAGGATGATGCATTACCCAACGAGTAAAGAGACCTGCCCGTAACGAGATTGAACTAGGTACGAAGATACCACGATGGAATCTCGGGCAAGTAACAAACCGATGACAAAGGGAATAACGTATGTTGCCATTACGGTTTGACCAATAAAGATCTTCATAGAATATGTAGGAACCAATATGAGTATCCAGGTTCTGTTGTTGGTTATTAACCGTAGATGTGTCTCGGTCATGTCTACATAATTCTTGAACGCATAGGGTCCGCAAGCTTAACGTTCGATGACGATTTGTATTATGACTTATGTGTTTTGGTGACCGAAGATTGTTCGGAGTCCAGGATGAGATCACGGACATGACGAGGAGTCTTGAAATGGTCGAGAGGTAAAGATTGATATATTGGATGATGGTATTCAGACACCGGAATGGCTCCAAAGCATTTCGGCTATTTTTTGGAGAATCGGGAGGTTACCGGAACCCCCCGGGAAAGTAATGGGCCAACATGGGCCATAGGGGAGAGAGAGGGGAGCCCACAAGGGGTGGCGCCCCCCCCCCCCATGGACTGTCCGAATTGAACAAGGGGAAGGGGGTGCGGCCCCCCTTTCCTTCTCCCTCTCCCTCTCCTTCCCCTTTCCCCCTCCGAAAGAAAGGAAAGGGGAGCCGACTAGGACTAGGAGTCCTAGTCAGTTTCCCCCCACTTGGGCGCGCCCATAGGGACAGCCTCCTCCCCTCCTCCTTTATATACGGGGGCAGGGGCACCCCAAAGCACATCAGTTGTTCTCTTAGCCATGTGTGGTGCCCCCCTCCACAGTTTACTCCTCCGGTCATATTGTCGTAGTGCTTAGGCGGAGCCCTGCACAGATCACATTACCATCACTGTCACCACGCCGTTGTGCTGACGAAACTCTCCCTCAACACTTTGCTGGATCAAGAGTTCGAGGGACGTCATCGAGCTTAACATGTGCAAAACTCCTAGGTGTCGTACGTTCGGTGCTTGATCGGTTGGATTGCGAAGATGTTCGACTACATCAACCGTGTTAAGTTAACGCTTCCGCTTTCGGTCTATGAGGGTACATGGACACACTCTCCCCCTCTCGTTGCTATGCATCTCCTAGATAGATCTTGCATGATCATAGGAAATTTTTTGAAATTGCATGCTACGTTCCCCAACAGTGGTATCAAAGCCAGGTTTATGCGTAGATGATATGCATGAGTAGAACACAAAGAGTTGTGGGCGATCATAGTCATACTGCTTACCACCAATGTCTTATTTTGATTCGGCGATATTTTTGGATGAAGTAGCCCGGACCAACCTTACATGACCACGTTCATGAGACCGCTTCCACCGACAGACATGCAACATGTTTTGCATAAAGGTGGCTCGCGGGTGTCTATTTCTCCAACTTTAGTTGTATCGAATTTGACTACGGCTGGTCCTTGTTGAAGGTTAAAACAGCACACTTGAGTCTCCTTCACCATACTACCCTCCTCCTCTCCGGCGACCTCCTCCTCCTCCTCTCCGGCAACCTCCTCCTCCTCCTCTCCAGCGACCTCCTCCTCCTCTCCGGCGACCT
>NC_041390.1:98042534-98048605 GCF_002162155.2 Triticum dicoccoides
TCCTCTCCTCCCATCCCCTCATGGTTTCTCCTTCCTCCTCTCCTCTCCGATGCTCCGGTGAACTCCTCTCCGGCGACCTCCTCCTCCTCTCCGGCGATGTAGGCGAGCGCCTCTCCGGTGACCTCCTCCTCCTCCTCTCCGGCGAACTCCTCTCCAGCAAAAGAACATGGCAAAATAACGTAAAAGATTCAAAAACAGGAACAAAATTTGAAATAATATCATGCCAAAAAACGAGCAAAAAAACGAGCAAAAAATGGGCAAAAAAATCATGATCCGGATCCAAATTCAAAATTCAAAAAAATAGCAATGGCGCACGGTGGGGGTTAGACGGTGCGCCACTACTATTTTCCCGCCTTCAAAATTCAAAAATACTAATGGAGCACCAGTGGCCTATACTAATGGCGCATCGTGGGCCATACTAATGGCGCACCAGGCAAAACCGGTGCGCCATTAGTAGGCCTTTTCCTAGTAGTGTAATGACGGTGCTTTGGAGATGGAGATCAAAGGCACAAGATGATGATGTCCACATCATGTCACATATTTTGATTGTATGTGATGTTTACCTTTTATGCATCTTATTTTTCTTAGTACAGCGGTAGCATTATAACATGATCCCTCACTAAATTTCAAGGTATAAGTGTTCTCCCTGAGTATGCACCGTTGCGACAGTTCGTCGTGCCGAGACACCACATGATGATCGGGTGTGATAAGCTCTACGTTCACATACAATGAGTGCAAGACAGTTTTGCATGTGCAGAATACTCGGGTTAAACTTGACGAGCCTAGCATGTACAGACATGGCCTTGGAACACTAAGACCGAAAGTTTGAACGTGAACCATATAGTAGATATGATCAACATAGAGATGTTCACCATTGAAAACTACTCCATCTCACGTGATGATCGAACATGGTTTAGTTTATATGGATCACGTGATCGTTTAGATGACTCGAGGGATGTCTATCTAAGTGGGAATTCTTAAGTAATATGATTAATTAAACTTAAATTTATCATGAACTTAGTCCTGGTAGTTTTTGCATATCTATGTTGTAGATCAATGGCTCGTGCTACCGTTCCCTTGAATTTTAATGCGTTCCTAGAGAAAGCTAAGTTGAAAGATGATGGTAGCAACTACATGGACTGGGTCCGTAACTTGAGGATTATCCTCATTGCTGCACAGAAGAATTACGTCCTTGATGCACCGCTAGGTGCAAGGCCTGTTGTAGGAGCAATTCCGGATGTTATGAACGTCTGGCAAGCTAAATCTGATGACTACTCGATAGTTCAGTGTGCCATGCTTTACGGCTTAGAATCGGGACGTCAAAGACATTTTGAACATCATGGAGCATATGAGATGTTCCAGGAGTTGAAGTTAATATTTCAAGCAAATGCCTGAGTTGAGAGATATGAAGTCTCCAACAAGTTCTATAGCTGCAAGATGGAGGAGAACAGTTCTGTCAGTGAACACATACTCAGAATGTCTAGGTACCATAACCACTTGACTCAGCTGGGAGTTAATCTTCCAGATGATAGTGTCATTGACAGAGTTCTTCAATCACTGCCACCAAGCCATAAAGGCTTCGTGATGAACTATAATATGGAAGGGATGAACAAGACGATTCCCGAGCTCTTCGCAATGCTTAAAGCTGCGGAGGTAGAAATCAAGAAGGAGCATCAAGTGTTGATGGTTAATAAGACCATAGTTTCAAGAAAAAGGGAAAAGGAAAGAAGGGGAATTTCAAGAAGAATAGCATGAAAGTTGCTGCTCCCGGGAAGAAGCCCAAGTCTAGACCTAAGCCTGAAACTGGGTGCTTCTACTGCAAAGGGGCTGGCCACTAGAAGCGGAACTGCCCCAAGTATTTGGCGGATAAGAAGGATGGCAAAGTGAAAGGTATATTTGATATACATGTTATTGATGTGTACCTTACTAATGCTTGTAGTAGTGCCTGGGTATTTGATACTGGTTCTGTTGCTCATATTTGCAACTCAAAACAAGGGCTACGGATTAAATGAAGATTGCCTAAGGACGAGGTGACGATGCGCGTCGAAAATGGTTCCAAGGTCGATGTGATCGCCGTCGGCAAGCTACCTATACATCTACCTTCGGGATTAGTTTTAGACCTGAATAATTGTTATTTGGTGCCAGCGCTGAGCATGAACATTATATCTGGATCTTGTTTGATGCGAGACGGTTATTCATTTAAATTGGAGAATAATGGTTGTTCAATTTATATGAGTAATATCTTTTATGGTCATGAACCCTTGAGGAGTGGTCTGTTTTTGTTGAATCTCGATCATGGTGATACACATATTCATAATATTGATGCCAAAAGATGAAAAGTTAATAATGATAGTGCAACTTATTTGTGGCACTGCCGTTTAGGTCATATTGGTGTAAAGCGCATGAAGAAACTCCATGTTGATGGGCTTTCAGAATCACTTGATGCTTGCGAACCATGCCTCATGGGCAAGATGACTAAGACTCTGTTCTCTGGAACAATGGAGCGAGCCATTGACTTATTGGAAATAATACATAGTGATGTATGCGGTCCGATGAGTGCTGAGGCTTGCGGCGGGTATCGTTATTTTCTGACCTTCACAAATGATTTGAGCAGATATGAGTATATCTACTTAATGAAACATAAGTCTGAAACATTTGAATAGTTCAAAGAATTTCAGAGTGAAGTGGAAAATCATCATAACAAAAAAATAAAGTTTCTACGATCTGATCGTGGAGGCGAATATTTGAGTTACGAGTTTGGTCTTCATTTAAAACAATGTGGAATAATTTCGCAACTCACGCCACCTAGAACACCACAGCGTAATGGTGTGTCCGAACGTCATAACCATACTTTATTAGATATGGTGTGATCTATGATGTCTCTTACCGATTTACCACTATCGTTTTGGGGTTATGCATTAAAGACAGTTGCATTCACGTTAAATAGGGAACCATCTAAATCCGTTGAGACGACACCATATGAACTGTGGTTTGGCAAGAAACCTAAGCTATCGTTTCTTAAAGTTAGGGGTTGCGATGCTTATGTGAAAAAGCTTCAGCCTGATAAGCTCGAACCCAAATTGGAGAAGTGTGTATTCATAGGATACCCAAAAGAAACTGTTGGGTACACCTTCTATCACAGATCCGAAGGCAAGATATTTGTTGCTAAGAATGGATCCTTTCTAAAGAAGTAGTTTCTCTCAAAACAAGTGAGTGGGAGGAAAGTAGAACTTGATGAGGTAGTTGTACCTTCTCTCGAATTGGAAAGTAGTTCATCACAGAAATCAGTTCCAGTGATGCCTACACCAATTAGTGAGGAAGCTAATGATAATGATCATGAAACTTCAGATCAAGTTACTACCGAACCTCGTAGGTTAACCAAAGTACGTTCCGCACCAGAGTGGTACGGTAATCCTATTCTGGAAGTCATGTTACTAGACCATGACGAACCTACGAACTATGAGGAAGCGATGATGAGCCCAGATTCCGTGAAATGGCATGAGGCCATGAAATCTGAGATGGGATCCATGTATGAGAACAAAGTATGGACTTTGGTTGACTTGCCCAATGATTGGCAAGCCATAGAGAATAAATGGATCTTCAAGAAGAAGACTGACATTGATGGTAATGTTACTGTCTACAAAGCTCGACTTGTTGTGAAAGGTTTTTGACAAGTTCAAGGAGTTGACTACGATGAGACCTTCTCACCTGTAGTGATGCTTAAGTCTGTCTGAATCATGTTAGCAATTGTCGTATTTTATGATTATGAAATTTGGCAAATGGACGTCAAAACTGCATTCCTTAATGGATTTCTTAAAGAAGAGTTGTATATGATTCAACCAGAAGGTTTTGTCGATCCTAAAGGTGCTAACGAAGTGTGCAAGCTCCAGCAATCCATTTATGGACTGGTGCAAGCGTCTCGGAGTTGGAATATACGCTTTGATAGTGTGATCAAAGCATATGGTTTTATACAGACTTTTGGAGAAGCATGTATTTACAAGAAAGTGACTGGGAGCCCTATAGCATTTCTAATATTATATGTGGATGACATATTATTGATTGGAAATGATATAAAATTTCTGGATAGCATAAAAGGATACTTGAATAAGAATTTTTCAATGAAAGACCTCGGTGAAGCTGCTTATATATTGGGCATCAAGATCTATAGAGATAGATCAAGACGCTTAATTGGACTTTCACAAAGCACATACCTTGATAAAGTTTTGAAGAAGTTCAAAATGGATCAGTCAAAGAAAGGGTTCTTGCCTGTGTGACAAGGTGTGAAGTTCAGTCAGACACAATGCCCGACCACTGCAGAAGATAGAGAGAAAATGAAAGGCATTCCCTATGCCTCAGGCATAGGTTCTATCATGTATGCAATGTTGTGTACCAGACCTGATGTGTGCCTTGCTATAAGTTTAGTAGGGAGGTACCAAAGTATTCCAGGAGTGGATCACTGGACAGCGGTCAAGAACATCCTGAAATACCTGAAAAGGACTAAGGATATGTTTCTCATTTATGGAGGTGACAAAGAGCTTGTCGTAAATGGTTATGTCGATGCTAGCTTTGACATTGATCCAGATGACTCTAAGTCGCAAACCGGATACATATTTATATTGAATGGTGGAGCTGTCAGTTGGCGCAGTTCTAAGCAGAGCATCGTGGCGGGATCTACGTGTGAAGCGGAGTACATATCTACTTTGGAAGCAGCAAATGAAGGAGTCTGGATGAAGGAGTTCATATCCGATCTAGGTGTAATACCTAGTGCATCGGGTCTAATGAAAATCTTTTGTGACAATACTAGAGCAATTGCCTTAGCGAAGGAATCCAGATTTCACAAGAGAACCAAACACATCAAGAGACGCTTCAACTCCATCCATGATCAAGTCAAGGAGGGAGACATGGAGATTTGCAAAGTACATACAGATCTGAATGTTGCAGACCCATTGACTAAGCCTCTTCCACAAGCAAAACATGATCAGCACCAAGACTCCATGGGTGTTAGAAGCATTATAATGTAATCTAGATTATTGACTCTAGTGCAAGTGGGAGACTGAAGGAAATATACCCTAGAGGCAATAATAAAGTTGTTATTTATATTTCCTTATATCATGATAAATGTTTATTATTCATGCTAGAATTGTATTAACCGGAAACTTGATACATGTGTGAATACATAGACAAAACAAAGTGTCCCTAGTATGCCTCTACTTGACTAGCTCGTTAATCAAAGATGGTCAAGTTTCCTGACCATAGACATGTGTTGTCATTTGATGAACGGGATCACATCATTAGTAGAATGATGTGATGGACAAGACCCATCCATTAGCTTAGCATAATGATTGTTAACTTTTATTGCTATTGCTTTCTTCATGACTTATACATATTCCTTTGACTATGAGATTATGCAACTCCCAAATATTGGAGGAACACCTTGTGTGTTATCAAATTTCACAACGTAACTAGGTGATTATAAAGATGCTCTACATGTGTCTCCGAAGATGTTTGTTGGGTTGGCATAGATCGAGATTAGGATTTGTCACTCTGAGTATTGGAGAGGTATCTCTGGGCCCTCTCGGTAATGCACATCACGATAAGCCTTGCAAGCAATGTGACTAATGAGTTAGTTGTGGGATGATGCATTACGGAACAAGTAAAGAGACTTGCCGGTAACGAGATTGAACTAGGTATGAAGATACCGACGATCGAATGTCGGGCAAGTAACATACCGATGACAAAGGAAATAATGTATGTTGTCATTGTGGTTTGACCAATAAAGATCTCCGTAGAATATGTAGGAACCAATATGAGCATCCAAGTTCCGCTGTTGTTTATTGACTGGAGATGTGTCTCGGTCATTTCTACATAATTCTCGAACCCGTAGGGTTCGCACGCTTAACGTTCGATGACGATTTGTATTGTGAGTTATGTGTTTTGGTGACCGAAGATTGTTCGGAGTCCCGGATGAGATCACAGACATGACGAGGAGTCTTGAAATGGTCGAGAGGTAAAGATTGATATATTGGACGATGGTATTTGGACGCCAGAATGGTTCAGGAGCGTTTCGGGTA
>NC_041390.1:98048886-98050212 GCF_002162155.2 Triticum dicoccoides
GGGGAGAGAGAGGGGAGCCCACAAGAGGTGGCGCCCCCCCCTCCCATGGGTTGTCCGAATTGGACAAGGGGAAGGGGGCGCGGCCCCCCCCTTTCCTTCTCCCTCTCCCTCTCCTTCCCCTTTCCCCCTCCGAAAGAAAGGAAAGGGGGGCGACTAGGACTAGGAGTGTTGGAAATATGCCCTAGAGGCAATAATAAAATGGTTATTATTATATTTCCTTGTTCATGATAATTGTCTATTGTTCATGCTATAATTGTGTTATCCGGAAATCGTAATACATGTGTGAATACATAGACCACAACATGTCCCTAGTGAGCCTCTAGTTGACTAGCTCGTTGATCAATAGATGGTTACGGTTTCCTAACCATGGACATAGGATGTCATTGATAATGGGATCACATCATTAGGATAATGATGTGATGGACAAGACCCAATCCTAAGCATAGCACAAGATTGTGTAGTTCGTCTGCTAAAGCTTTTCTAATGTCAAGTATCTTTTCTTTAAACCATGAGATTGTGCAACTCCCGGATACCGTAAGGGTACTTTGGGTGTGCTAAACATCACAACGTAACTGGGTGGATATAAAGGTACACTACGGGTATCCCCGAAAGTATCTGTTGGGTTGGCACGAATCGAGACTGGGATTTGTCACTCCGTATTATGGAGAGGTATCTCTGGGCCCACTCGGGGAGACATCATCATAATGAGCTCAATGTGACTAAGGGGTTGGTCATGGGATGATGTGTTACGGAACGAGTAAAGAGACTTGCCGTAACGAGATTGAACAAGGTATCGGTATACCGACGATCGAATCTCGGGCAAGTGCTATACTGGTAGACAAAGTGAATCGTATATGGGATTGATTGAATCCTTGACATCGTGGTTCATCCGATGAGATCATCGTGGAACATGTGGGAGCCCGTTGTTGGATATTGGCAGGAGAGATGTCTCGGTCATGTCTGCATAGTTCCCGAACCCGTAGGGTCTACACACTTAAGGTTCGGTGACGCTAGAGTTGTATGGGAATTGTATGTGGTTACCAAAAGTTGTTCGGAGTCCCGGATGAGATCCGGATGTCACGAGGAGTTCCGAAATGGTCCAGAGGTGAAGATTTATATATGGCAAGTCCAGTTTCAGTCACCGGAAAGGTTTCGGGTTTATCGGTATTGTACCGGGACCACCGAAGGGGTTCCGGGGGTCCACCTTCCCCGAAGGAACTAATGGGCTGTAGTTGTGTGGGAACTAGCCCCTTAGTGGGCTGGTGCGCCCCCCCCCCCAAAGGGCCCAAGGCGCCTAGGGTTGGAAACCCTAGGGGCCACTGCCCC
>NC_041390.1:98050549-98054891 GCF_002162155.2 Triticum dicoccoides
ACCCCCCAGGGGCCGCCGCCCCCCCTCTAGATGGATCTAGGGGGCCGGCCCCCTATCCCCTTCCCCCTATAAATAGTGGGGGATGGGAGGGCAACCGCACCCCCTTCTCCTGGCGCAGCCCTCCCCCCTTCCTACACCTTCTCCTCCTCTGTAGCGCTTAGCGAAGCTCTGCTGGAGAACCACGAGCTCCACCGCCACCACGCCGGCGTGCTGCCGGAGCTCTCCCTCAACTTCTCCTCCCCCTTGCTGGATCAAGAAGGAGGAGACGTCCCCGGGCTGTACGTGTGTTGAACGCGGAGGCGCCGTTGTTCAGCGCTTAGATTGGAATCACCCGCGATCTGAATCGCTACGAGTACGAGTCCTTCATCCGCGTTCTTGTAATGCTTCCGCATCGCGATCTTCAAAGGTATGAAGATGCACTCCCCTCTCGTTGCTAGTAAACCCCATAGATTGATCTTGGTGATGCGTAGAAAAAATTTAATTTCTGCAACGGTCCCCAACAAGGAGTCTTAGTCAGTTTCCCCCCACTTGGGCGCGCCCCTAGGGCCGGCCTCCTCCCCTCCTCCTTTATATACGAGGGCAGGGGGCACCCCAAAGCACATCAATTGTTCTGTTAGCCGTGTGTGGTGCCCCCCCTCCACAGTTTACTCATCCGGTCATATTGTCGTAGTGCTTAGGCGAAGCTCTGCGCGGATCACATCACCATCACTGTCACCACACCATCATGATGACGAAACTCTCCCTCGATACTTTGCTGGATCAAGAGTTCGAGGGACGTCATCGAGCTGAACGTGTGCAGAACTCGGAGGTGACGTACATTCGGTGCTTGATCGGTTGGATCACGAAGACGTTCGACTACATCAACCGCGTTAAGTTAACGCTTCCGCTTTCGGTATACGAGGGTATGTGGACACACTCTACCCCTGTCGTTGCTATGCATCTCCTAGATAGATCTTGCGTTATCGTGGGAAATTTTTTGAAATTGCATGTTACGTTCCCCAACAATGATCCCTTGGATTTATTTCAAATATCCCTTTGTGATGAACTTGATACTTGCTATTCTTATGGCCATCATGCCACTATTAATGATGCTTATGGAGATGAATTTGATATAGTTCCTTATGCCAAGAATGAAGTTGTTGTTATTGCACCCACACTTGATAGTCCTATTATCCTTTTGAATTCTCCCAACTACATTGTATCTTAGAAGTTTGTTTTTATTAAATATTACTTTAATGGGTTGCATTTATCTTAGCACATGATGATTCTTGTGAATATAATATGCATGTGCTTGCTGCTCCCACTCGCAATTATTATGAGAGAGGAACCTCGTCTCCACCTCTTTATGTTTCTAATGCAATAAAATTGTAAGAAACTACTTATACTATGTCTTGGCCTTTACTTTGTTTGCATGAATTGTTTTCTTATGGCATGCCAACGCATAGGAATAGAATTAGACTTACTTCTTACATGATATATGTTACTTTGTGCTCATATTTAAGATCCAGATCTTTGTTGATTAAAATTAGCTTTGATGTACCTTGGGATCCTGGTTTAGTGATTACTCCCTCCATCTGAAAAAGCTTGTCAAATGGATGTATCTAGCATCAAGTTAGTGCTAGATACATCCATTTGAGCAACAAGCTTGGGACAAGTTTTTTCGGACGAAGGGAGTACTTGAACACTTTATCCTTGCTTAATGGCTTTAAAGAAAGTGCTATCTAGGAGACAACCCGAATGTTTTGGAGATTAATTTTCTTCTTTTGCGTTCTTATAAAAAAAATAGAAATCAAAAAAAAGTGAGGAGCCTAAAAAAATTCAAAAGGAAAGGTGAAAGTGAGAAAGATGAGCATCGTAGAAGTGGGGGACGTCCTTGAACTTTTGATCATGCCCATGGAAACTTTCTGAACCTTGAATAATAGAAACTTTTCAACAAAACTATATCCTATTGTACCAACCCATTGTATTATAGAAATAAACTATCAAGGTTTGATATGTGTTGTCCAGAAATATAAACTTTTTCTGTAGTATTTCCATTATCATATTTTACCGGAACATGCAAATTTTCTGAAATTTGTAAACGGTACTTTCATACAAATTGTTTATCACGTCCTAATTTTTCAGAATTTTTTAGTTATAGAAGTATATGCTCCATTTACATGTTTACATACTATCATGTTTTCACATATTGTTGTTATAGCCTCTATAATTGCTTATGTTTGCAATTTTGTTGAAGCCCCATTGATGTGGAGTGTTAGAATTATGTTAGCATACAGTAGGTAATGTTGGATTATAATTATACAGTATTGTTAAAGCAAGAAATGATAAGATTTGATGTTATTTCTAGTACCACCTCTAATAAAATTTCTGTTGAGTTTTCTGTGGATGAAGTTTCTAAGACCGAGGGAAGACATCGATATGATAGGAATGAGGAGAGGGAAAGGTTCAATCTTAGGCATGCCAAGACACCCCAAGTAAATATCCAAAGAAGTCAAGCGTCTAAACTTGGGGATGCCCCGGAAGGCATCCCCTATTTCTTCCTTGACAATTATCGATCTGTCGAATGGGCCTATATTTTTATTTGTTCACATAATATGCGTAAATTCTTGGAGCGCCGTTTGTTTTTATTTCTTTTAGTTATTCAGCATGCTGGTATGAGATAGTTCTTGGTTGATTTATATAATGCTCTTTGCACTTCACTTATATCCTTTGATTATGGCTTTATAAAGTGCTCGTGTGTCTCACTTTTATCTTTTGAAGTTTGGATGCTTGTTTCTCTACACTTAAAGTATTGTTATTTGTAGATTGCTCTTTTACTTCACATATATTTGTTAGAGTTTGGTTGAATCTTTTGTAGAGCGGATTAGAACTCTCCTGATTCGCTTATATCTTTTTGGAGAGTTGAATAGGAATTGTTTGTTGGCATGGTCTAATATGTTGGTCATAGGTATGTATTGGTGGTATATATTAAAACGTGGATAAGACTTGTAGATCATTGAACATGATAAATTTGATTATTTGCAATAGTTTTGCAATACTGAGGTGGTAATATATATATATATATATATATATATATATATATATATATATATATATATATATATATATATAATCATTTTTATGAAAAAGATGATTACCACCGGTCTTTGCATCAAAATGATGCATGAAGCCATATATGAGCTAGTAATATATCATGAGTATAAAAGCCATATTATTTACCTCCTTGCCAATTGCAACGGGTGCGAGGTTCTGTTTGGTTAGCACCACCCTCTTCGAAGATATCACATGAAATTTTCACTTTTTAGTGCCCCAAATATGTTTGTTATTATCCACTGAAATCGAAAGGGATACATTCGTAAAATAAAATAAAAACTCAGCTTTTTTCACATACTAAATATGATGTTCTCAATGCATTTGCGAGGGCTGCTGTGTTAGTTTGGAAAAGAGGTAATATCACTAGGAGTTATGGAATTTGCATCACATGTGCAGTTTGGTGCTAGAACTTTGTAAATATGATTTTTTGATCAAATTTTCTTTTGAACACAGCTTTGTGATCACCTAACTTGACTCAAACATGCAGATACGATCACAAAAATGTATGTGGGCCGTGTGTATGGCCCCACCTGTCAGTGACTGATGGTGCTCGGCCGACACATTTTTGCATTAAAAACCCTCATCTTTTTTATTTGTGGAAAAAAATCCAAACACCACGGTGCATTTTTGCACAAAAACTTTCTCTCATTTTTTTATTTGCTGAAAAACTCGCCCATTGTGCTGTTCACAATGCGAACACGAAAAGTAATACAAAATGGGAGCTGCCAGGTCTCAAACCAAAGACCAACGGATACAACATGCGCAGTTATAGCACTCTACCCTTCACATTTCAATATTCAAACTGGATAACAAAGCTATATGTACTAGGCGAAGATGCATGAGGAGCTTAAATCGGCTCCAGATACAGCGGCCCATTTTGCACGTGTTCGTTTTTTCTAGAAATTTGTACATGGTATTTAAATTATAATCTCAGTAATAGAAAAAATGTTTAAATATTCATGTGGTACAAATATTGTACACTCAAACGAAATAACTTACTTTAAAAAAATCATGTACTATTTTAAAATATGGATATATTTGCACCAATATTTACGCATCATAAAAAATGTTTTTTATAATTTAGTATAATACAAATATTTTCAAAGTAAAAAATTTAAAACATTATTTTAATTATTCAAACATTTCAATAAATATATGCACATTTGTACAGTTCAATGTTTATATAATTAAATTTACATTTTAAACTGTTGATATGAATGTTCAATCATGTCTAATATTTAAATTATTG
>NC_041390.1:98055210-98058337 GCF_002162155.2 Triticum dicoccoides
TTTGAATTCATTGAAAATATTTATTTAATATACATTTCAAATGTTTTTATTAACTAAGATTTTTATATCACACACAGGTTTATATTCAGATATTTTTGTTTACTAATCATCTCTTGTATGTATAATATTTTTAACACACAAATATTTGAATATCATTTTATTATTTACGTTTTCCAAATATTTTGAAAAAGGATCTTAAGTGTTTTACTTTTACAAATTTATTACTTAAATTTTACGAAATATTTATTTGGATAATACACAGTTTATATTAAAAAATACTTACTAATCATTTTCTGTATGTATAATAGTTTTACACACAAATATCTGAATATAATTGTACTACTTACGTTTTACAAATAACTTAAAAAGATAGCGCGTGTAAAATGGCTGCTGTATATGCAGCCCTGACAAGCTCCACATGATCCTCGCTTAATATATACTTCCTCCGTTTTCAAATATTTGTCTTTCTAGAGATTTCAACAAATGACTACATACGAAGCAAAATGAATGAGTATGCACTCTAAAATATGTCTATATACATTCATATGTTGCAGTCCATTTGAAATGTCTAAAAAAACAAATATTTGGGAACGGAGGGAGTATATAGCTCAAATGTGAATCGTGGAGTGGCTATGCGAGCAGTTGATCTAACATTGGGTCTCTTGTTTGAGTTTTGACGTAGCCCTTTTTGTTTTACTTTTCGCATCATGAGCAGAACAGTAGCCAGTGGGCGACTTTTCTGCAAATAGAAAAAAAATCAAGTTCTTTCTGTGCAAAAGTGTGTTGGGGTGGTCAGATTTCTCGAAAATTAAAAAAATACAAGGGTGTCTTACGCAAAAATGCATAGCCCGAGTGTCCTCACTCAATGACAGGTGGGGCCATACACATGGATACGCCCACATATGCGTTCGTGACCATATTTACACGCTTGAGTCAAGCTATTAAGTGACCATAAAACCGCATTTTCAAAATTTTAGCATTAAACTGAACATGTGATGCAAGTTCTGTGACTCTCAATGATATTACCTCTTTGGAAAATGTATAATATAAAAAGCATACTGTTTCCCATGCGCCATTTTATTCTGAAGAAATAAAGAAATATAAAACGCATACTGTTTCCCGTGCCATGTGATAGAAGCAGAGTACGTACACAATATTCTTCACAAAGACGAAAGGATAATACGTATGTAAGAAGAGGGGGAAAAGGCAGCAGGGAGCCAGGGAGAGATCTTACATATGTACAGGCAGTTCAGTTAGGGGACTGCTTATTTGGACTAGTCCACGATGAAAACACAAGAGAAAAAGACGAAGCAATGACAAACAGATGCTAAACCGACTGAAAATGATCACGAACAAAGACGGAGTGGGTTGTGCGCCGCCATGGCACGGGAGGGAGCTTTGACCTCCTGAGCTAACTAGCCTGTGCAGTGCAGACAAACATGGTCGCCGCGACGTACGTCTCATCTGTTGTGCAACGGGTTTGGGCCGGTCGGCACGACATGCTTGTCGTCGTCCTCGTCGCCGTCGCCTGCCCACGCCGCTGCACCACCGGCTTTCTTCTTCCTCTGCTCCTTGCACCGGGCGGCGTCGAAGGTGGCCGTTGCGACGACGGCACGGCCGCGGCCGTTGCCCACCGACGCCATCACGGACGACGATGGCACGCCGGCACCGTGGACGGCGACCACGACGACGAGGAGGAGCACGGCGAGCGCGACGAACGCGGCCGCGCTGGCGAGGGGCCGCCTCCCCATTGCGCGTCGCGCGTACGTCGGAGAGTGTGGCCTGGGGCCAGCAGGACTGCAGGAGTTGCCTGGTCGCGGCAAATGCTAGTGGGGGAGAAGAAGTTTCTCCTGAATCAAATCCTACTGAATCTATGTTGGCCGGTCACAGGACATTTGGAGTTGCCAGTCGTTTATTTTGGGAGCAATGTTGCCACCCTCTACAAAAGTAAAACCACATTGATCATAATAGTGTACTAAGCCAAACTGAAATTTTGATAAGAAAAAAATGCCCAAATCCAAATCTCCACAAAATGAACACTAACAAGAAACAGTAAAGAAAGATCGCTGTTGGGAGGTCTACTTCCATCTACATGCCTTGTCAAGTTCACAGTCCTTACAAGAGGACTAGACCCATAATGATGGATGCAGTACAGCAACAACAAAATCTTTGTGGGGAACACCTTTCATATGTGCCCGCCCTTTTTAATCAGAAGGAAATAAATGATGTTCTCCTTCAACCACAAAAGGAGAAAAAAATTGTCCTGCACAGGTAGTCGCCTTCGTTGTGTCACATTGCCTCCACTGTTGATGCCATCACCTAGGTACAAGCTGAGTTATGCTTCATTTAATTCAAAAGCTTAGCTCGTATAGGAGTACATTTCTTGGTCGTACAAGGCCCATGTCACAAGGACAAAGATGTGTCCAGCGATTTCAGCAACATGGCCGAGCTTGATGTGATACCTTTTCCTTTCAAGAGAAACTGCTTTTATTATTTCTCTTTCAAAACGGTTGCTTTCATCTTCCTTTTTTGGATGAATTGCTTTCATCCTTTTCACCGGTTGATTTCCTTCTCTTGGCTTGAATTTAGTGAGGATTGAACATTGGTAGATTCTTTTCTTTAGAAGTAACATTGCTAGATTTTTTTAGGCAGTCATTCAGAGAGTCCAAAATCTCAGGGCAGGCGTGATCAGGGATATTGCGTGTTTTCTATACTCGATCTGAAACTTCGAGGTGTTCGTTGGCAACTTGATTTGTCCGATGGAAAAGATAGGAAAACACGATGGCTATTTGTTAGCAGCATGTCCTTCTGAAGTGTCAACTGTTCTCAGCTTCTGTTCCTAGAGAGTTGTGGTTCGTTGCATAGCTTTTGTCCCAGTGCGATTAATAGATAAGCTGACGCATCAGTGTGCGTGCCGATGCCGGACAGCCGGACACTCAAAGCCTGGGGAATTGTCTACACTCTAGACAAGTACTCCTGTCCTCTCGCGTCGCCTCCCACGCGGGCGACTCGGGAAGGCTCCGCCACCGCCTAATCCCTCCAGCGCCCTTCTCCCCTCCAGCGCCCTAGAAATGTACTCATATTCGTGGAGGAACCTGGATCAGGGGCGGCAACCCCGTTAGGCAAG
>NC_041390.1:98058455-98085578 GCF_002162155.2 Triticum dicoccoides
TGTGACCGTGTGGGGTTGGATGGACGACGTCTTGACCGTGTGGGCGGTGAGTCTCCGGTGGATCTCCTCCGCACTGCAGGCTCTCTCCTGCTGCACTTGGTGGCTTACGGTCGCGGTCGTTAGCCTCGGTGCGTTCGCGGGGGCTGGTAAAGGTAACATCGACCGGAGGAAACTCTGGATGACTCGTCCATACCGACGGTGGCGACGACCAGGGTCGCCGTTCTCCTACTTGCAGGCGCCGTCGAGGTCCCTACCCTCCACCCCGTCCCCATGCCCAGGTGAAAACCCTAAATCTCCTTAGATTGGGCGGCGGCGGCACTACGTGTGTCGTACCCTTCTTGGAGGCGCCGCCTGGGGCGTTTGGGTGCTCGGTTTGAGGAACTGCAGGCGGAGGGGATGGGACCAGTGGCAGCAGGTGGTGTTTCGCATCGGAGGAGCGGCGTGGCATCTGACACGTCGACAACGGCGGGTCTCAGCGGCATGGAGCAGCGGAGTCTCGCTGGTGGGCGTGTGATGATGGACGAGCGCAGGATGGTGGCGTTCTCTGGCGTCGTGGTGGCGACGACGACTGCTAGACCGGGCAAGGTAGATGCAGCATTACAGCACTAAAGATGGATTGGTGGCAGGTGGTTGCGGCGACCTCATACCCGGCAGGCGTCCTAGTTGAGGAGTGCGCCGGACTGGTGGGTGCCCCATACCCGACGGGCGTCCTGGTTGGGACATCAGGTCTTAGATGTTAGGTTTGGCTGCGAGGTCTTTTGATATTAGGCTTAAACTGTTGGGGAACGTAGTAATTTTAAAAAAAATCCTACGCACACGCAAGATATATCATGGCGATGCATAGCAACGAGAGGGGAAGAGTGTTGTCCACGTACCCTCATAGACTGTAAGCGGAAGCATTATGACAACGCGGTTGATGTAGTCGTACGTCTTCACGATTTGACCGATCCTAGTACCGAAAGTATGGCACCTCCGCGATCTGCGCACATTCGGCTCGGTGACGTCCCACGAACTCACGATCCAGCTGAGTGTCGAGGGTGAGATTCGTCAGCACGATGGCATGATGACGGTGATAATGAAGCTAGCGGCGCAGGGCTTCGCCTAAGCACTACGACGATATGAACAAGGTGGATTATGGTGGAGGGGGCACCGCACATGGCTAAGGGATCAATGATCAACTTGTGTGTTCTAGGGTGCCCCTCTGCCCCATATATAAAGGAGCAAGGGGGAGGCCGGGCGGCCCTTAGGGAGTGCTAGGAGAGGAGGAGTCCTCCTCCTAGTAGGAGTAGGACTCCCCTTTCCTAGTCCTACTAGGAGGACGAAGGGGAAGGAAGAAGAGGGAGAGAAGAGAAGGAAAGGAGGGACGGTGCCCCCCTTTCCTACTCCAATTCGGACTAGAGGGGAGGGGTGCGCGGCCCTGCCTTGGCCGGCCCTCTCTCTCTCCACTTAAGGCCCATGTGGCCCATTAGTTCCCCCGGGGTTCCGATAACCCCATGACACTCCGATAATTATCCGATGACCCCTGAAACTCATCCATGCCCGAATATAGTCATCCAATATATCAATCTTTATGTCTCGACCATTTCAAGACTCCTCATCATGTCCTTGATCACATTCGGGACTTTGAACTACCTTTGATACATCAAAACACATAAACTCATAATATTGATCGTCACCAAACGTTAAGCATGCGGACCTTACGGGTTCGAGAACTATGTAGACATGACCATGACACGTCTCCGGTCAATAACCAATAGCGGAACCTGGATGTTCATATTGGCTCCCACATATTCTATGAAGATCTTTATCGGTCAAACCGCATAATGATATACGTTGTTCCCTTTGTCATCGGTATGTTACTTGCCCGAGATTCGATCGTCGGTATCTCAATTCTCAATACCTAGTTCAATCTCGTTACTGGCAAGTCTCTTTACTCGTTCCGTAATGCATCATCCCGTAACTAACTCATTAATCACATTGCTTGCAAGACTTATAGTGATGTGCATTACCGAGAGGGCCCAAAGATACCTCTCTGATACTCGGAGTGACAAATCATAATCTCGATCTATGCCAACTCAATAAACACCGTCGGAGACACCTGTAGAGCATCTTTATAGCCACCAGTTACGTTGTGACGTTTGATAGCACACTGAGTGTTCCTCCGGTATTCAGGAGTTGCATGATCTCATAGTCATAGGAACATGTATAAGTTATGGAGAAAGCAATAGCAACAAACTAAAGGATCATCATGCTAAGCTAACGGATGGGTCAAGTCAATCACATCATTCTCCCTAATGATGTGATCTGGTTCATCAAATGACAACTATTGTCCATGGCTAGGAAACTTAACCATCTTTGATTAACGAGCTAGTCAAGTAGAGGCATACTAGTGACACTCTGTTTTTCTATGCATTCACACATGTACTAAGTTTCCGGTTAATACAATTCTAGCATGAATAATAAACATTTATCATGATATAAGGAAATATAAATAACAACTTTATTATTGCCTCTAGGGCATATTTCCTTCAGTCTCCCACTTTCACTAGAGTCAATCATCTAGTTCACATCATCATGTGATTTGACACCAATAGTTCATATCTTTATGTGATTAGTTCACAACTTCATATGGCTAATACCCAAAGGGTTTACTAAAGTCAATAATCTAGTTCACATTGCTATGTGATTAACACCCAAAGAGTGATCATGTTTTGCTTGTGAGAGAAGTTAGTCTACGGGTCTGGAACATTCAGATCCGTATGTATTTTGCAAATTTCTATGTCTACAATACTCTGCATGGAGCTACTCTAGCTAATTGCTCTCACTTTCAATATGTATCTAGATCGAGACTTAGAGTCATCTAGATTGGTGTAAAAAGCTTGCATCGACGTAACTCTTTACGACAAACTCTTTTATCACCTCCATAACCGAGAAACATTTCCTTAGTCCTCTAAGGATAATTTTGACCGTTGTCCAGTGATTCACTCCTGAATCACTATTGTACCCTCTTGCCAAACTCTTGGTGAGGTACACAATAGGTCTGGTACATAGCATAGCATACTTTATAGAACCTAGGCTGAGGCATAGGGAATGACTTTTCATTCTCTTTTTATTTTCTGCCGTGGTCAGGTTTTGAGTCTTTACTCAACTTCACACCTTGCAACACAGGCAAGAACTCCTTCTTTGACTGTTCCATTTTGAATTACTTCAAAATCTTGTGAAGGTATGTACTCATTAAAAAATATATCAAGCATCTTGATCTATCTCTATAGATCTTGATGCTCAATATGTAAGTAGCTTCAGCGAGGTCTTTCTTTGAAAAACTCCTTTCGAACACTCATTTATGCTTTCCAGAAAATTCTACATCATTTATGATCAACAATATTTCATTCACATATACTTATCAAAAAGGTTGTAGTGCTCCCACTCACTTTCTTATAAATACAGGCTTCACCGCAAGTCTGTATAAACCATATGCTTTGATCACTTTATCAAAGCATATATTCCAACTCCGAGATGCTTGCACCAGTCCATAGATGGATCACTGGAGCTTGCACACTTTGTTAGCATCTTTAGGATTGACAAAACCTTCTTGTTGCATCATATACATCTCTTTTTTAAGAAATCCATTAAGAAATGCAGTTTTGACATCCATTTGCCAAATTTCATAATCATAAAATGCGGCAATTGCTAACATGATTCGGACGGACTTAAGCATCGCTACGGGTGAGAAGGTATCATCATAGTCAACTCCTTGAACTTGTCGAAAACCTTTTGCAACAAGCTGAGCTTTGTAGACAGTAATATTACCGTCAGCGTTAGTCTTCTTCTTGAAGATCCATTTATTCTCTATGGCATGCCGATCATCGGGCAAGTCAACCAAAGTCCACACTTTGTTCCCATACATGGATCCCATCTCAGCTTTCATGACCTCAAGCCATTTTGTGGAATCTGGGCTCATCATCGCTTCCTCATAGTTCGTAGGTTCGTCATGTTCAAGTAACATGACCTCCAGAATAGGATTACCGTACCACTCTGGTGCGGATCTCACTCTGGTTGACCTACGAGGTTCGGTAGTAAGTTGATCAGAAGTTTCATGATCATCATCATTAGCTTCCTCACTTACTGGTGTAGGAATCACTGGAACTGATTTCAGTGATGAACTACTTTCCAATAAGGAGCTGGTACAATTACCTCATCAAGTTCTACTTTCCTCCCACTCACTTCTTTCGAGAGAAACTCCTTCTATAGAAAGGATCCATTCTTAGCAACGAATATCTTGCCTTTGGATCTGTGATAGAAGGTGTACCCAACAGTCTCCTTTGGGTATCCTATGAAGACACATTTCTCTGATTTGGGTTCGAGCTTATCAGGTTGAAGCTTTTTCACATAAGCATCGCAGCCCCAAACTTTAAGAAACGACGGCTTAGGTTTCTTGCTAAACCGCAGTTCATATGGTGTCGTCTCAACGGATTTAGATAGTGCCCTATTTAATGTGAATGATGCTATCTCTAATGCACAATCCCCAAACAATAGTGGTAAATCGGTAAGAAACATCATAGATCGCACCATATCTAATAAAGTACGGTTATGATGTTCGGACACACCATTACTGTGACGCCCAGATAATCAAGCTACAGTAAACCTCTGCTAATGGTGTCACGTCACCTCGGTTACTGTTGATAAACTGAAGTTAGTTCGAAACCACTCAAATTCAAATTTGAGTTAAAGGCAAACCACAAAAGTTTTCAAACATTAAAACTAAAATGTCAAAATTGTGTCAAATAAATCATGGATAATACTAGTGGAGAAACCACACTTTTATAAAATATTTAAAGGCTCTAAAGTAATTAAAACAACAGCTATGACAATTAATTAAATGCCTTTTAAAAATTACAATAATGCAAACTATTTTATTTAGGTGTCAAACTTTTGGGGCAGTAGAATAAGTTATAACATTAATTTAGGAGTTGTATTTATATTTTGTAAAACAAAAATTAAAAGAATAAAATAGAAAATAAATGAAATAAATAAAAGAAGAGAAAGCAACCCCCTGGACCAATTGAGCCACGGCCCAGCCTACTGCCACCAGGTCCGACAGGCCCAACCCGGCGCTCCTCATATGACCTAGCCCACACCCCACGATCCCCACTCCACCCATCTCTCCCCTCGCTCCCCTCCTGGCACCGCCACCCTCCAACACACGCACGACATACGCTGTGCAGGAGGCGCTTGGCCTCGCGCTACCCGCCCGACCGCGGGCCGCAGCATCACCGCTCCCCCTGGCCCCGCAGGACGGCGTGCTTCAGCCCCGGGCCGCCCCGCGACCCTGCTGCCGCGGATGAGCCGCCTGCCGACGACAACCTCCCCCGACCCGCGCTATGCCTCACCTTCGTCCATCGGCTAACTCCAATGCTGCCTCCTCCTGGCGCGCCCGCGCCCGAGGCCCGCCATGCTGCTCCTCCAACGTCGTCGCGTTGAGCCCCTCCACCCCGGCCACCGCGTCGATCCGCCGTCGTCGCCTCCACCACGTCGCCGGACCACTTCGCCGGACCGCCTTCGTCGCTCGTCCCCGACCTCCTCCCCACCAGACCACGTCGAGCCTCGCCGCCCCACTCCTCTTCAAACGCCGGTGAGGGCATCGCCCTCCCCCCTTCCCTGCCTCCGCTCCGTGCCCGCCACGTCGTTCCCCATGTAGCTCCCGGCGCGCTCATCGTCCGTGGCCGCGCTCCCGCCCCTCCCGGCCGCCCCATTTGCGCCCCCACCACTCCTGGTCGCGCCCCCTGCTGCCGCTTCTGCGGCTGCTATATGATGCGGCTGCCGCCGCTGTTGCCGCACCGCGGGGCTTGCTGTTGCCTGCTGAACTGCTGATGTCTGTTGCCGCCTGCCCTCTTCCCCTCTGCCTTGGCCGCGGGCCACCGCCAGCCTGCTGGTCGCGCGCCGTCGCAGCGGCGCAAGCCCGCGCCTTGCCGGCTCATACCTCCGGAGCTCCGGCGCCCCGCAACCAGGCGGGTACAGCCTTCGCCCGGGCAGCGCCCGTTCGGATGGCGCCCGCATCCGCAGCCGATTCGCGAGCGCCCACGCCCATTAGGCCCCCTGTACCTATGACAAACGGGGCCCACACCCCCAGCATGATTTATAAAAAAGGTTAAAAAATAATAAATAGTAAATATATACATTAAATAATTAATTAAATTAATTAATTAATTGTGTTAATTAACCTAATGAACTAGTGTTAATTAATTAAACAGTAATTAGATTAGTTAAGCCCTAATTAGATTAAACAGTCTATGACAAAATGGGCCCCGTCTGTCAGTTTGACCGGTCAACGGTAACAATTGACTGTTGATGTCATGCTGATGTCAGCAAACACTATTTGGATAATGTTGTTTTATAATGATTAAATAAATCCTAAAAATGATTTAAATCTTTTGAAATTAATATAAAATAAACAGTAACTCGGATCGAAATACTTTGTACATGAAAGTTGCTCAGAACGACAAGATCAATCCGAATACGCAGTCCGCTTGTCAGCTACACGTCCCTAGCATATCAAACCTGTAACTTTTACCCTCCGGTCCGTTTGTCCGAAAACGCGGAACACCGGAAATACTCTCCCGGATGTTTTCCCCCTTCACCGGAACCACCTCATACCGCGTTAGGGCACCCCTAGCACCGCTACTTGCCATCTCATGCATCGCCATGCTTTTGTTTGCATTATATTTATTGTTTCTTCCCCCTCTCCTCTCACTAGACACCGAGACCGACGCCGCTGCTATCCAGTACGACTACGGTGTTGACGACCCCTCTCTCTTGACAGAGCAACCAGGCAAGCCCCCCCCCCTTGATCACCAGATATCACCTACTCTTCTCTATACTGCTTGCATTAGAGTAGTGTAGCATGATACTGCTTTCCGTCAATCCTATTCTGATGCATAGCTTGTCATTGTTGCTACAACTATTGATACCTTACCTGCAATCCTAATGCTTAGTATAGGATGCTAGTTTATCATCAGTGGCCCTACATTCTTGTCCGTCTGCCATGCTATACTACTGGGCCGTGATCATGGGCATATGATATATACTTATACGGTTACATTACCGGTGATACTGTTTGGAGATGGGGGCTGAAGGGGCAGGTGGCTCCATCCCGGTAGAGGTGGGCCTGGGTTCCCGACGGCCCCCGACTGTTACTTTGTGGCGGAGCGACAGGGCAGGTTGAGACCACCTAGGAGAGAGGTGGGCTTGGCCCTGGTCGGCATCCGTGGTTATTTCAAAATAACACACTTAACGAGATCTTGGTATTTGATCTGAGTCTGGCCACTGGCCTATACGCACTAACCATCTATGCGGGGACAGTTATGGGCACTCGACGTTGTGGTATCAGCCGAAGCCTTCGTGACGTCAGCGACTGAGCGCTGCGCGCCGGGTTGGACCGCGTAACACAACTTCCTTTGTAATGGAGGTTGCTAGGTCTGCTCTCTGGCTGCGTTCGCAACATGCAGGTGTGCAACGGGCAATGGGCCCAGACCCCTGCGCCATAGAATTTAGACCGGCGTGCTGACCTCTCTGTTGTGCCTAGGTAGGGCTGCGACGTGTTGATCTTCCGAGGCCGGGAATGACCCAGGAAAGTGTGTCCGGACAAAGGGGATCGAGCGTGTTGGAAAATGTGGTGCACCCCTGCAGGGAAGTTAATCTATTCGAATAGTTGTGTCCCTCGGTAAAAGGACGACCTGGAGTTGTACCTTGACCTTATGACAACTAGAACCGGATACTTAATAAAACACACCCTTCCAAGTGCCAGATACAACCGGTGGTCGCTCTCTCACAGGGCGACGAGAGAGGATCGCCGGTTAGGGTTATGCTACGCGATGCTACTTGGTGGACTTACCATCTACTCTCTTCTACATGCTGCAAGATGGAGGTGGCCAGAAGCGTAGTCTTCGATAGGACTAGCTATCCCCCTCTTATTTTGGCATTCTGCAGTTCAGTCCACATATGATACCGCTTTTCCATTTGATACCATTGCATACATATGTAGTGTAGCTCCTTGCTTGCGAGTACTTTGGATGAGTACTCACGGTTGCTTTGCTTCCTCTTTTCCGCTTTTCTATACCCGATTGCTGCGACCAGATGATGGAGCCCAGGAGCCAGACGCCACCGTCGACGACGACTCCTACTACACTGGAGGTGCCTACTACTACGTGCAGCCCGCTGGCGACGACCAGGAGTAGTTTAGGAGGATCCCAGGAAGGAGGCCTGCGCCTCTTTCGATCTGTATCCCAATTTGTGCTAGCCTTCTTAAGGCAAACTTATTTAACTTATGTCTGTACTCAGATATTGTTGCTTCCGCTGACTCGTCTATGATCGAGCTCTTGTATTCGAGCCTTCGAGGCCCCTGGCTTGTAATATGATGCTTGTATGACTTATTTTATTTGTAGAGTTGTGTTGTGATATCTTCCCATGAGTCCCTGATCTTGACCGTACATGTTTGCGTGTATAATTAGTGTACGATTGAATCGGGGGCGTCACAAGTTGGTATCAGAGCCGACTGCCTGTAGGAATCCCCCTTCCAAACTCCTTGGCCGAAGTTGAGTCTAGTTGATGAAAACTGTTTTACTAACATGGCTGTGCGGCCCATGGGCCCACGTTGCCATTGGGTGGTATTAGGATCTTTTACTCCTCGATCTTTACTCAGGGACTCTAACCTTTCCCCTATTCGGGTTAAATGATTTTGCTAAAAAGACTAACTTTAGGTTCTCGAAAGGCTTTCTCCCAGAGAGCCCCACACTCCAGATGATCGCTTGCTGCACCAGAAGATTCCGAAGATATTCTCCGAGGTTTTCCCGAGACCCTTGTGCCCATCGACTTTACAATCCCCTACCACCGATATACCCTTATGGATAACTACCTACAATTGTCGTTCATACCTTCATCCTCAGTTGCTCTTGTTATTACAAGATGCCCTAAATTGCTCTCCGTTGTTCCGAGAATCCTTTGAGCTTACTGCCTTGCTGATCTTTGTCACCTGAATACCCCTACGGATAATTCTCGCACTTATCGAGTATCCGCTCTTTCCTAGTTGTTCATGTGTTCCTCAAAAGACTTCAAAATATTATTCAATCTTCCGAAAATCCTGAGGAGCCTATTGCTCTTGAAATTCTCACTTGCTTGCATTATGGTTAATCCCATAAGTTTCGTAATCTTATTGGCCTCCCTTGTCTTTATCATTTTAAGTTCGTTGATTCAATATGTTGAGGATGCTCGCATTCCTCAGTCGAATCCTAGAATTCATCCTTCCGGCTCAGACGTCATTTGGATATGAGCTGGTTCTTGACCAATCAATGCCTTGATCATTTGTGCTTCTAAGTCTATTGAACTTATTCATTTTCGATCAGAATGATTGCTTCTGATCCCTTGATTTGGAAATCATAAAATTTCTTTGCATTAAGCTTTGAATTAGTCAGTTGTTTCTATAATCTGATTCCTTGGCATTCCTTCTTCCTCTGATTGAGTACCAATACTCACATTAGCCCCATTGTGGACCGCAATACCCATTGCCGGGTTATTATCCGACAGTGTCCTTCACAACCAAAATTCTTGTGAGTTCTTTACCTAATACATAATGCCTTTGGTAAATTGTATCCTCTACTTTTGTCAGCCATGCTCTACTTTTGAGCTAGTGTTATTTACTCCTGAAGTTCATGGTATATGTTCTAAGAAGTCCCGATGGGTTGAACCTATGCCTTCCTTAATCTGTGTGAACTCGAAAGTTTTCACGGGTCATACTCCTCTGGTAATTCACCAGGTAGGTTTTGACACTGAAATCATTTTGTTTCTAGAGTAGTGAATGAAAGGTTAGGCATTAAAGAAGTCAGAGTCGACCTTGAACTTTGTGTTCGTGCCCATGGACACGATGTAGATCTTATCATTAAATCTTCTCTTAAATTAATTACTCCCTTGGTATAAGTTCTTATATCTGGGATCCGGCCTTTTGCAATCATGGTTCCGACCATGTTCTCCTTTAAATACCTTTTCTCGTGCAAGTTTAAGCACTTGTCTTCTGCAGAGCAATACCCTAGTCCAAAGTCTATTTTGATCTACCTTCGAGTATTACCCCCCTGGTATCTCGAGGATATCAACCGATTGCACTACATCTTATGCATTTCTGATGAAGCAGTGCCTTTCCTCGTCATAGTCACTCCACGGGTTCTGGGTTGTCGTCAACTGAGAACATCGATAAGTGAATCGATTCCGCGCTCCGATACGATAATCCTAAGTAATTTTCATTGCTTATGAGTTTAATAATCCTTCAATTCATTCCTAGCCTGATTGGTTATATCCTTATCGTGCTAAATTTTAACTGTGCTACCTAGTCCTTCTTCCCGGAGCACAACTTTCGATGATGAGCTAAGCTTACGCCGATTTCCTCGTCTTATCGTTCCATCTTGGACGACAAGCTTGAATTCGAGTTGTGTCGTACTCATGGTCCCAAGAACATTTTTCTTCATCATTCCTTTGACTTGATGTCATCATTGATCGATTACATCTTCATGAAACTTCTCGACAAATGTGTCGTGATCATCATGAGCATTCTGAGCTCTTCCAGGATATCAATTGAATTCATGATGAGAAATACCATCCTTGCCCTCGCTGATTTGTGTTGTCATCGACCACTTTATTTCCTTCCCTCCAACCCAAACTTGTTCGTGATTCTGGGTTATACCTTGACTTCCTTGTTATCCAACATTTGTTCTTCTTTAGTTTGGAGTGTTACCATCTTTTGTCTCAAGAATGTTGTTAGAATTTCACCACCTCTTAAGAAATTCTTGGTATAGTGATGCTTCTCGCCATCACCATTCTTTTCTTGGCCCCCGTGCTGAGTGAACTCTGTTGTGAGAATTTGATATCTCTAGCAACCCTATTGCTTCAAAGTTAATGGACAATAATCCCAATTTGGTGCGCTGGTTGCTAAATCGCCATTCTGATGTTGGTCGTGCAACCCAACCCGCATTTCAAGTGCACCTTTCAACCAATTTTTAGCTGTGGATGTTTTCCTCGAACATACATCATTATATTATACCATTTGATCTGACAAATATTATCTCCTGTTCACATAATTGTGGAAATCCATCTTGTTGGAGTTCTTGATAAATTGTCGCTGAGTCCATCAACCACATCCTCGTCTTCTTCTTGGTCTCTTATTTCGGAACTTGCTTCCATGGTTCATTTCCCAAGAATCTTGCAATGCCATCTCATCAAATTAAGTTGCGCCTTTTTCTTCTCAGGCATCCTAAGTCTGAGGTATCCTGACACCAATCGGATCTGAATCTCGGTCATATATGATGGTTGGGACATATTTCCAAGAGTTATAACATTGGTCTCTACATAACCCGGTGAGGTGGTGTCTTTCCTTAGCACCCTTGGCCAGAGGACCTATTGTTATAGTATATGTATCTTCTTATCAAGGTTAGCCATTCTTCATGAGGAATTGTAGGACTTATTCTATAAGTTGTTCCTGATGGATCCTTTGTGTATCCAAAGTCTAATTTTTACCCAGTGACCATGTCAATGCTATCTCGAAGCATGTCTGTGATACTCTGATTTTCAACAAGAACATTTGAAGCCCAATGCTAAATGTTTCTTGCTCAATTATTCAAACACCGTTGCATGGGTAATGTCATGAAATTTCTCTCCCCTACCTAAGGAGTTTTCTACATAATATCCTGTCATGGATATCATGCGCTGCTTGTCCTTGGGAAGGATATACCCCTGAAATGTGTGTTTAAACACATTTTTACTTTCGATTGTTCTGTTTAACCTGTTGATCACATTTTCCTTTCCATTGGTTTGTTTGACCTTCTTGTGATCTATATAATCTAAGCAGTAATAATTCACTGCTTATATAAACACCTCGGCGTACAACTCTGCCAGTGAGACCCTGTTTCTACTGTTGATGACATTTCGGTAACCGCTGATGGATGAGAACTTTGCCTATTGGCCCGCCTCGTTCAATGAGCAGGAAAATGGTTCTCTTCATCCCTCGCCCTTGGTACCGACGTTGATGCCGACATAACTAACAGGCTAATCCTTGACATGCCTTACTTACATGATCACGCAAGATGTCTCCGCCCTTCCTAATTTTAACCCACATGGTGGGCCCATAACCCACAGTTCGACAGGATCGAAACCTGACTCTCATGTACAACCTTGTTTCTAAAGTTATTCCTCACGCTTGGCTTTGTATGTAATTCACGAGCCACCTTCCATGGGATCATCAATTCTGATATTAAACACAATACCTATACCCGTTGCCTTGTTTCAGGCAACGACGATTGTCTATTCGTTTCTAACATCTTATGGTACCTTCTTACTTTGCTCTTGATGTGTTTTATTTGTTCAACTCGAGAGATACTCTTATGATCGTTCTTGGGATACCCCCCCCCGATGATTTTCCCTTATAACATTCAATTGTTGTAAAGCTGCCCTTACCTATTCGTAAGTACGATGGAGTTCCCCGAAGAAAGGACGACAACTTCATCATGATGACCTAAAACAGCAGAATGAAGACATCAATGTAATGGATCAACCCCTTCGAGAAGAACAACCAAGACCAAGAACACTCCCTAGAATTTCGTAACCCGAACCTCCCCCCTTTACTTCCCTCTTAAATCTCGGGACGAGACTTCTTGTAGTGGAGGAGAATTGTGACGCCCAGATAATCAAGCTACAATAAACCTCTGCTAATGGTGCCACGTCACCTCGGTTATTGTTGATAAACTAAAGTTAGTTCGAAACCATTCAAATTCAAATTTGAGTTAAAGGCAAACCACAAAAGTTTTCAAACATTAAAACTAAAATGTCAAAATTGTGTCAAATAAATCATGGATAATACTAGTGGAGAAACCACACTTTTATAAAATATTTAAAGGCTCTAAAGTAATTAAAACAACACCTATGACAATTTATTAAATGCCTTTCAAAAATTATAATAATGCAAACTATTTTATTTAGGAGTTGTATTTATATTTTATAAAACAAAAATTAAAAGAATAAAATAGAAAAGAAATGAAATAAATAAAAGAAGAGAAAGCAACCCCCCTGGACCAATTGGGCCACGGCCTAGCCTACTGCCACCAGGTCCGACCGGCCCAACCTGGCGCCCCTCATATGACCTAGCCCACACCCCACGATCCCCACTCCACCCATCTCTCCCCTCGCTCCCCTCCTGGCTCCGCCACCCTCCAACACACGCACGACATACGCTGTGCAGGAGGCGCTTGGCCTCGCGCTACCCGCCTGACCGCTGGCCGCAACATCACCGCTCCCCCTGGCCCCGCAGGACGGCGTGCTTCAGCCCCGGGCCGCCCCGCGACCCTGCTGCCGCGGATGAGCCGCTTGCCGACGACAACCTCCCCCGACCCGCACCATGCCTCACCCTCGTCCATCGGCCAACTCCAATGCTGCCAGCTCCGGCTGCCTCCTCCTGGCGCGCCCGCACCCGAGGCCCGCCCTGCTGCTCCTCCAACGTCGTCGCGCTGAGCCCCTCCACCCCGGCCACCGCGTCGATCCGCCGTCGTCGCCTCCACCACGTCGCCGGACCACTTCGTCGGACCGCCTCCATCGCTCGTCCCCGACCTCCTCCCCACCGGACCACGTCGAGCCTCGCTGCCCCGCTCCTCTTCAAACGCCGGTGAGGGCATCGCCCTCTTCCCTTCCCTGCCTCTGCTCCGTGCCCGCCACGTCATTCCCCATGTAGCTCCCGGCGCGCTCATCGTCCGTGGCCGCGCTCCCGCGCCTCCCGGCCGCCCCGTTTGCGCCCCCCACCACTCCTGGCCGCGCCCCTGCTGCCACTTCTGCGGCTGCTATATGCTGCGGCTGCCACCGCTGTTGCCGCACCGCGGGGCTTGCTGCTCCCTGCTGAACTGCTGCTGTCTGTTGCCGCCTGCCTTCTTCCCCCCTGCCCCGGCCGCGGGCCACCGCCACCCTGCTGGTTGCGCGCCGTCGCAGCGGCGCAAGCCCGCGCCTTGCCGGCTCCCACCACCGGAGCTCCGGCGCCCCGCAACCAGGCGGGCACGGCCTTCGCTCGGGCAGAGCCCGTTCGGATGGCGCCGGCATCCGCAGCCGATTCGCGAGCGCCCACGCCCATTAGGCCCCCTGTACCTATGACAAACGGAGCCCACACCCCCCAGCATGATTTATAAAAAAAGGTTAAAAAAATAGTAAATAAAAATATATTAAACAATTAAACAATTAAGTAAATTAATTATGTTAATTAACCTAATTAACTAGTGTTAATCAATTAAACAATAATTAGATTAGTTAAGCTCTAATTAGATTAAACAGTTTATGACAAACGGGCCCCGTTTGTTAGTTTGACCGGTCAACGGTCACAGTTGACTGCTGATGTCATGCTGACATCAACAAACACTATTTGGATAATGTTGTTTTATAATGATTAAATAAATCCTAAAAATGATTTAAATCTTTTGAAATTAATATAAAATAAACCGTAACTCGGATCGAAATACTTTGTACATGAAAGTTGCTCAGAACGACAAGATCAATCCGAATACGCAGTCCGCTTGTCAGCTACACGTCCCTAGCATATCAAACCTGCAAATTTTCCCCTCCAGTCCGTCTGTCCAAAAACATGGAACACTGGAAATACTCTCCCGGATGTTTTTCCCCTTCATCGGAACCACCTCATACCGCTTTAGGGCACCCCTAGCACCGCTACTTGCCATGTCATGCATCGCCATGCTTTTGTTTGCATTATATTTATTGTTTCTTCCCCCCTCTCCTCTCACTAGACACCGAGACCGATGCCGCTGCTACCCAGTACGACTACGGTGTTGACGACCCCTCTCTCTTGCCAGAGCAACCAGGCAAGCCCCCCCCCCTTGATCACCAGATATCGCCTACTCTTCTCTATACTGCTTGCATTAGAGTAGTGTAGCATGATACTGCTTTCCGTTGATCCTATTCTGATGCATAGCCTGTCATTGTTGCTACAGCTATCGATACCTTACCTGCAATCCTAATGCTTAGTATAGGATGCTAGTTTATCATCAGTGGCCCTACATTCTTGTCTGTCTGCCATGCTATACTACTGGCCGTGATCACCTCGGGAGGTGATCACGGGCATATGATATATACTTATACTGTTACATTACCGGTGATACTGTTTGGAGATGGGGGCTGAAGGGGCAGGTGGCTACATCCCGGTAGAGGTGGGCATGGGTTCCCGACGGCCCCCGACTGTTACTTTGTGGCGGAGCAACAGGGCAGGTTGAGACCACCTAGGAGAGAGGTGGGCCTGGCCTGGTCGGCGTCCGTGGTTATTTCAAAATAATACGCTTAACGAGATCTTGATATTTGATCTGAGTCTGGCCACTGGCCTATACGCACTAACCATCTACGCGGGGACAGTTATGGGCACTCGACGTCGTGGTATCAGCCGAAGCCTTCGTGACGTCAGCGACTGAGAGGCGCGCGCCGGGTTGGACCGTGTAACACAACTTCCTTTGTAATGGAGGTTTCTAGGTCTGCTCTCCGGCCGCGTTCGCAACGTGCAGGTGTGCAACGGGCGATGGGCCCAGACCCCTGAGCCATAGGATTTAGACAGGTGTGCTGACCTCTTTGTTGTGCCTAGGTAGGGCTGCGACGTGTTGATCTTTCGAGGCCGGGCATGACCCAGAAAAGTGTGTCCGGACAAAGGGGATCGAGCGTGTTGGGAAATGTGGTGCACCCCTGCAGGGAAGTTAATCTATTCGAATAGCTGTGTCCCTCGGTAAAAGGACGACCCGGAGTTGTACCTTGACCTTATGACAACTAAAACCGGATATTTAATAAAACACACCCTTCCAAGTGCCAGATACAACCGGTGGTCGCTCTCTCACAGGGCGACGAGGGGAGGATCGCCGGTTAGGGTTATGCTACGCGATGCTACTTGGTGGACTTACCATCTACTCTCTTCTACATGCTGCAAGATGGAGGTGGCCAGAAGCGTAGTCTTCGATAGGATTAGTTATCCCCCTCTTATTTTGGCATTCTGCCGTTCAGTCCACATATGATACCCCTTTTCCATTTGATACCATTGCATACATATGTAGTGTAGCTCTTTGCTTGCAAGTACTTTGGATGAGTACTCACGGTTGCTTTGCTCCCTCTTTTCTACTTTTCTATACCCGATTGCTGCGACCAGACGATGGAGCCCAGGAGCCAGACGCCACCGTCAACGACGACTTCTACTACACTGGAGGTGCCTACTACTACGTGCAGCCCGCTGGCGACGACCAGGAGTAGTTTAGGAGGATCCCAGGCAGGAGGCCTGTGCCTCTTTCGATCTGTATCCCAGTTTGTGCTAGCCTTATTAAGGCAAACGTGTTTAACTTATGGCTGTACTTAGATATTGTTGCTTCCGCTGACTCGTCTATGATCGAGCTCTTGTATTCGAGCCTTCGAGGCCCCTGGCTTATAATATGATGCGTGTATGACTTATTTTATTTGTAGAGTTGTGTTGTGATATCTTCCTGTGAGTCCCTGATCTTGATTGTACACGTTTGTGTGTATGATTAGTGTACGATTGAATCGGGAGCATCATAATTACGATGTGGTGTTCCAGGTGGCGTGAGTTGCGAAACTATTCTGCATTGTTTCAAATGAAGACCAAACTCGTAACTCAAATATTCTCCTCCACAATCAGATCGCAGAAACTTTATTTTCTTGTTACGATGATTTTCCACTTCACTCTAAAATTATTTGAACTTTTTAAATGTTTCAGATTTATGTTTCATCAAGTAGATATACCCATATCTGTTCAAATCATTTGTAAGATCAGAAAATAACGATACCCACCGCGAGCCTCAACACTCATTGGATTGCATACATCACTATGTATTATTTCCAATAAGTCAGTTGCTTGCTCCATTATTCCAGAGAACGGAGTTTTAGTCATCTTGCCCATGAGAGTTAATTGCAAGGAACTACCACACTTCGGCACGTCGTAACAGATCACTACCACTAGTCATTTTTTTGCCATGCAGTACCAACTCTAAGCCTAAGTGTTGCAAAACGGTCTAAGCCATGTATAAACGCGTATTGACAGTGTATCTGACCGCTGGGACCCGTGTGTCAGGAGCCAACATGGCATTTTTTTTGCAGAAAACACCTTTGTTGTAAATCGAATCACTCAAAAGCCCAGCCGCCTCGACCTCGCCGGAGCCCCATCGCTGGCTCGCCGGTGCCCAGACGCTGGCTCGCCGGCGCAGCGGAGCAGAGGCTGGCTCGGCGGAGCAGCGGCTGGCTCGGCGGAGCAGTAGAGCAGTGGAGCATCGGCTGGCTCGCCGGCACAGCGGAGCAGCGGCTAAAGGCGGCGCGGCGGCGCGGTCGCTAGAACCGTCGCTTGATTCAAACCTCGTTACCCGTGTGCCTCGTCCCTGATCCGATCTGTTCGAGCTAAACGACCAGCGTTGGATGGGCTGCAGGATGGCCCAACCACGGCCCAATGAGGCGAGCACATCTTTTTTAAAAAATTGAGTAAAAAAATAAATATTCAGATAATTTTAGGTGTCTTCACTCCGAACCACACGCATGCACAATTACTATGCATCCTCATTATATTTTTCAGATACACAACTAAACAAATTATATGGCCAACTCACAGTTACTGTGTATATTTGTTGTATTTTTTAATGCACAGTTACTCAAAAATTTGATAACATGTACTAAAAATTATTGTGTAATCGTAATAAATTTTATAATGCATGCTGAACATTTTATAAAATACTACAATTTTTAAATACGCGTTCAGCTTTTCCCAAAAATGTTCTGAACATTTTTTTAAATGCACAAACACTTTATTTACCTTTCAGAGTAATTTTAATTTTTTTGAACTCAACCCAAAAACAATGCAGAGACTAGCAGGTTTATTCTTCAGACCGAACGTAGTGTGTGTATATTGATAAAAATCATGCACACACATATATATAGACATCGTATATTACAAAATGTTCAATATATACACGATTAAGTTTTTATAATATGATATCGTATATTTAAATTAGATCATTGTATATTAAAAAATGTTCAATATACATATTAAACGATGCGGCGAACATTTTTTTAATCGTACGACACAATGGACATATAATATTTTTTAGTATCGCATAAAAACCGGAACGGCTCGGTATACACGTACTAGTTTTTTTTTTGGGAATAGTATACATGTACTAGTTGAGGCAGCCACTAGTTGATGCATAGGATGGCGTGTGGCAGAGGCAGCAAGGGCACACGGCGAACGACTCGGCGGGATTAATTCGGGCGGACGGTCGCGCGATTTTCTACTTTGTAATAAAACAAATGGCACAAAGTATAAATAAAATTACGCGCGCTATCTATCTGAAAAGCAGTAGCAGCGCAGCGGCAGCGAGTGTCCTTGTCTAACCGCATGGTGCGGGTTCGAATCCTAGCGGGATGCGCGTGGGGTTATTTTTGAAAAGATCGTTCTTGTGGCAAGAGCTTTTTTTGAAAAAATAAAGGATATATGCGTGATTAAGTAAAAATTAAGGGTTGTTTTTGTAAAAGAACATGCCACGTCAGCCCCTGACACATGGGTCCCATCGGTCAGATACGTGGTCAATACGTGCTTATACGGCTTTCAGACTGTTTTGCAACACTTAGGCTTAGAGTTGGTATTGCATGGCAAAAAAAATGACTAATGGTACTGATTCGTTACGACGTGCTGAAGTGTGGTAGTTTCATGCAATTAACTCTGCCCATGAGGCATGGTTTGCAAGCATCAAATGATTCATAATTAAGTGATTTCAAAAGCCCATCAACATAGAGTTTCTTTATGCGCTTTACATCAATATGACCTAAACGGCAGTGCCACATATAAGTTGCACTATCATTATTAATTTTGCATCTTTTGGTTTCAATATTATGAATATGTGTATCACTACAATCGAGATTCAATAAACCATTCACCTTGGGTGTATGACCTCACAAGGTTTTATTCATGTAAACAGAATAAAAATTATTCTTTGACTTAAATGAATAACTATATTGCAATAAACATGATCCAATCATACCATGCTAAACGTAAATACCAAATAACATTTATTTTAGATTCAACACTAATCCTGAAGGTAAAGGGAGTGTGCGATGGTGATCTTATCAACCTTGGAATCACTTTCAACTCACATCATCACCTCGCCCTTAACTAGTCTATGTTTATTTTGCAACTCCCGTTTCGAGTTACTATTCTTAGCAACTGAACCAGTATCAAATACTAACGGATTTCTATGAACACTAGTAAAGTACACATCAATAACATGTATATCAAATATACTTTTGTTCACTTTGTCATCCTTCTTATCCGCCAAGTATCTAGGGCAGTTCCATTTCCAGTGACCATTTCCTTTGCAGTAGAAGTACTCAGTTACAGGATTGGGTCTAACTTTGGGCTTCTTCATGGGAGCATCAACTTGCTTGCTATTCTTCTTTGAAGTTCCTCTTTCTTCCCCTTTGCCCTTTTCTTGAAACTAGTGGTCTTTTAACCATCAACACTTGATGCTATTTCTTGATTTCTACCTTTGCCGATTTTAGCATCGCGAAGAGTTTGGGAATTACTTTCATCATCCCTTGCATATTATAGTTCATCACTAAGTTTTAGTAACTTGGTGATAGTGACTAGAGAAATTTGTCAATTACTATCTTATCTGGAAGATTAACTCCCACTTGATTCAAGCAATTGTAGTACCCAGACAATCTGAGCACATGATCACTGGTTGAGCTATTCTCATCCATCTTGTAGGCAAAGTACTGTCAGATGTCTCCTACCTCTCGACACGGGCATGCGTATGAAATACCAATTTCAACTCTTAGAACATCTTATATGCTCTGTGGCGTTCAAAAACATTTTTGAAGTCCCGGCTCTAAGCCGTAAAGCATGTTGCACTAAACTATTAAGTAGTCATCATACCGAGCTTTGTCAAACATTCATAATGTCTGCATTTGCTCCTGCAATAGTTATGTCACCTGGCGGTGCATCAAGGACATAATTCTTCTGTGCAAAAACGAGGATAATCCTCAGACCACGGATCCAATACGCATCATTGCTACTATCATCTTTCAACATAGTTTTCTCTAGGAACATATCATAAATAAAACGGGGAAGCTATACGCGAGCAATTGATCTACAACATAGATATGCAAATAGTATCAGGACTAAGTTCATGATAAATTTAAGTTCAATTAATCATATTACTTAAGAACCCCCACTTAGATAGACATCCTTCTAATCATCTAAGTGATCACGTGATCCATATATATCAACTAAACCATGTCCGATCATCACGTGAGATGGGGTATCTTTCAATGGTGAACATCACTATGTTGATCATATCTACTATATGATTCACGCTCGACCTTTCGGTCTCAGTGTTCCGAGGCCATATCTACATATGCTAGGCTCGTCAAGTGTAAGCCAGTATTCCGCGTGTGCAAAAACTGGCTTACACCCGTTGTATGTGAACATAGAGCTTATCACACCCGATCATCACGTGGTGTCTCGGAACGACGAACTGTCGCAACGGTGCATACTCAGGGAGAACACTTATACCATGAAACTTAGTGAGGGATCATCTTATAATGCTACCGCCATACTAAGCAAAATAAGATGCATAAAAGATAAACATCACATGCAATCAAAATCTATGACATGATATGGTCATCATCATCTTGTGCCTTTGATCTCCATCTCCAAAGTACCGTCATGATCTCCATCGTCACCGGCATGACACCATGATCTCCATTATCTTGATCTCTATCAACACGTCGTCACATGGTTGTCTCGCCAACTATTGCTTTTGCAACTATTGCTATCGCATGGCAATAAAGTAAAGCAATTATATAGCGCTTGCATCTTATGCAATAAGGAGACAGCCATAAAGCTCCTGCCAGTTGCCGATAACTTTAACAAAACATTATCATATCATACAACAATTTATATCTCATCACGTCTTGACCATATCACATCACAATATGCCCCTGCAAAAACAAGTTAGACGTCCTCTACTTTATTGCAAGTTTTACGTGGCTGCTACGGGCTTAGCAAGAACCGTTCTTACCTACAGCATAAAAACCACAACGTGGTATAGTGATTGCTTTTTGATCTTCAGAAAGAACCATGTTCATTGAATCTGATTCAACTAAAGTTGGATAAACAGTCACCCACTAGCCACTTGTGTGCGAAGCACATCGGCAGAACCAGTCTCGCGTAAGCGTACATGTAATGTCGGTCTGAGTCGGTTCATCCGACAATACCGCTGAATCAAGAATCAACTAGGGACAGCAAGCAATATGTATATACCCACGCCCACAACTCCTTTGTGTTCTACTCGTGCATATAATATCTACGCATAGTCGTCGCTCGGATGCCACTGTTGGGGAACGTAGTAATATAAAAAATTTCCTACGCACATGCAAGATCTATCATGGCGATGCATAGCAACGAGAGGGGAAGAGTGTTGTCCATGTACCCTCGTAGACCACAAGCAGAAGCGTTATGATAACGCGGTTGATGTAGTCATATGTCTTCACGATCCGACCGAGCCTAGTACCGAAAGTACGGCACCTCCGCGACCTGCACACGTTCGGCTCGGTGACGTCGCATGAACTCTCGATCCAGCTGAGTGTCGAGGGAGAGCTTCGTCAACACGACAGCGTGATGACGATGATGATGAAGCTAGCGGCACAGGGCTTCACCTAAGCACTACGACGATATGACCGACGTGGATCATGGTGGAGGGGGGCACTGCACACGGCTAAGGGATCAATGATCAACTTGTGTGTTCTAGGGTGCCCCCTGCCCCCATATGTAAAGGAGCAAGGGGGAGGCCGGCCGGCCCTTGGGGCGCACCAGGAGAGGAGGAGTCCTCCTCCTAGTAGGAGTAGGACTCCCCTTTCCTAGTCCTACTAGGAGGAGGGAGGGGGAAGGAAGGAGAGGGAGAGAATGGAAGGAAAGGGGGGAGCCGCCCCCTTCCCTAGTCCAATTCGGACTAAAGGGGAGGGGTGCACGGTCCTGCCTTGGTCGGTCCTCTCTCTCTCCACTTAAGGTCCATGTGGCCCATTAGTTCCAACGGGGGTTCCGATAACCCCCCGGCACTCCGATAATTATCTGGTGACCTCCGGAACTCATCCGGTGTCCGAATATAGTCATCCGATATATCAATCTTTATGTCTCGACCATTTTGATACTCCTCGTCATGTCCATGATCACATCCGGGACTCCAAACTACCTTCGATACATCAAAACACATAAACTCATAATACCGATCGTCACCAAACATTAAGCGTGCTGACCCTACGGGTTCGAGAACTATGTATGCATGATCGAGACACGTCTCCGGTCAATAACCAATAGCGGAACCTGGATGTTTATATTAGCTCCCACATATTCTATGAAGATCTTTATCGGTCAAACCGCATAACGATATACGTTATTCCCTTTGTCATCGGTATGTTACTTGTCCGAGATTCGATCGTCGGTATCTCAATACCTAGTTCAATCTCGTTACCGACAAGTCTCTTTACTCGTTCCGTAATGCATCATCCCGTAACTAACTCATTAGTCACATTGCTTGCAAGGCTTATAGTGATGTGCATTACCGAGAGGGCCCAAAGATACCTCTCCGATACTCAGAATGACAAATCCTAATCTCGATCTATGCCAACTCAACAAACACCATCGGAGACATCTGTAGAGCATCTTTATAGTCACCCAGTTACGTTGTGACGTTTGATAGCACACTAAGTGTTCCTCCGGTATTCGGGAGTTGCATGATCTCATAGTCATAGGAACATGTATAAGTTATGGAGAAAACAATAGCAACAATCTAAATGATCATCGTGCTAAGCTAACGAATGGGTCAAGTCAATCACATGATTCTCTAATGATGTGATCCCGTTCATCAAATGACAACTATTTTCCATGGCTAGAAAACTTAACCATCTTTGATTAACGAGCTAGTCAAGTAGAGGCATACTAGTGACACTCTGTTTGTCTATGTATTCACACATGTAGTAAGTTTCCGGCTATACAATTCTAGCATGAATAATAAACATTTATCATGATATAAGGAAATATAAATAACAACTTTATTATTGCCTATAGGGCATATTTCCTTCACAAACTATCAGCATCCCTCCATCAACTGGATAAGAGTAGCGACAGATGTTCCCTAGACGGTGGCTTGAGTCTTACTGTTGTTTGACTTTGTAAGGTCTTGTGTGAATAATTAATAAAGTGGCTGCATGCATCGTCCAGATGCAGAGGCCGTGGGTCCTCCTCCATTCCTAAAAAAAGACAAGTACTCCTACTACTGTACCCATGTTTTGCATCTTCCCTCTTGGTAGAGAGATGTGTCATGCTGTTTTATTTTGGGGAAATGCCAAAATATAGAATAACATACAGATCATCACACGACAGTTTGACACGTACTCCCTCCGTCTGAAAATACTTGTCATTAAAATGAATAAAAAGAGGTGTATCTATACTAAAATACGTCTAGATACACCCCCTTTTATCTATTTTGATGATAAGTATTTCCGGACAGAGGAAGTACTAAATACCGGAGCCACAGAGCTTTAAAATTGGCGAAAGAGCTGAACATCTTGGTTGCATTTCACACTGGAAAAATACTCCACTTTAATGAAGCACACATTGCACTTAGGGTCAAACTTAGGGGTTGATCTGCCGTGAGCTAAGGTACAAACACCCTAGTAACCATCCAATCGATAGTCAAAGTTTGCTTGCACGATCCTGGCAATTGCAACCCTACAAAGTAGATTGTGTGTTCTCTGTAGGTTAGCCGGCTCCACCTCCCCCTCTCACCTTCCATCGGCACTGCATTTTCGGGCGGCAGGCCAATATGATTTGAAAATTTCATAGCAAAGTAGTGAATATTAGTATGCCAATGGTACTATACTCATTGTAACCTTTTCGTTTGATTTTTTAGAGCCGAGACCGTAGAACAATCGTTCTACGGTAATTATATTATAAATAAAAGTAGGAACAAAGTAAAAAATAGAAATCAACCAATGCCTTCCCTAGGAAACATAAAGAACATATTAATCTGGTCCTAACATGTGAGTAACCCAGGTCCTGATCTTGACAGCCTTGGTAGCTTAAGGTCGAAGTTCAGATGCCCATAAACCCTCCTTAAGATATAACTTCCAAGTATTACGATGTGGTAGTGCAGATCGAAAGATTTTATCATTCCTCACCGACCATACACCCCAGCAACCCATGATGATGATGTCAAATGCAATCTCAGCAGGAAGAGTGCTCATTGCCAATGTGATTTCATCATGAGCAGAAACTCCTCTCTGTTTACCTGGAATAATAAGATCCCAACATGCCATGGCAAATGGGCAGTCCCAGAAAAGATGCATAGCAGTCTCGTCAGTGTGATGCGAGCAGAGAGCACAATTATAATCTGGCAGATACATGTTTTTTGCGATGCAAATTCCTTGTGTTTACTCTATCCTGATATAGCATCCAAAAGAAAACCTTGTGCCAAAGTCTGCATGAGGAGTTCCAGATATGTTTGAAGATGTGATGGTGTATGGCTGTTTGTTTAAGAGCAAAATACATCTTCATCGAGGAATACTGACTACAGTTCCAGTTATAGATCTAGCTATCTTGGGTTGTGAGAGCCCCTCTTGTAGTGAGAATTTAGGACAAAGTGTTTCTGCTGGTATGCTTGAAGAGATAATGGTCGATGAAAGAGTTGACTGATGTCTTGATGTTCCATTACTTGGTGTAAAGAAAGACTGTTTTCCATAGCAAATGAGAAGAGCTCAGGGTAGGTGTGCGAAAGTGGTTCCCCCGACCAGTTATCTGTCCAAAAAAGTGCAGTATCCCCCAATCCTGCCTTACAGATGGCATGCATCTTATAAGCGGGCAGAAGTTTGCAAATCTCTTTCCACCAAAATGACCCCACTACACGCTCTCCAGGCAATGATGATTGGTAGTAGGTTTCCCAAATAATCTGCACCCAAGGGATGTCTGCTCTATTGAGGAGCTTGTGTAAGAATTTCATTAACAGTGCTTGATTATGAGTGGCAATATCAATAACACCTAGTCCTCCAAATTTTTTGGGCTTACACACCTTCTCCCGAGAAATCAGAGGAGGGCCTGAGTCAAGTGTGCCAAATTTCCTCCAGAAACACTGCTTGAGGTAGATGTTGATTTGCTTGATCACAGTTTTTGGCAATGAGAGTGTGCACATGAAAAAAGTGGGCATGCTTGTGAAGACTAACTTGAGCAGAGTAAGTTTATCCCTAGAAGAAAGCATAGTGGAGCAGCTCAGCAACCTGGTTTCAATCTTCTTCAACATAGGCAAATAATCCATAACTCTGGGTTTGGTGATACTGAGAGGAAGTCCAAGGTATGTGTGAGGCAAGGTGCCTATGTTACATCCCATAAGTTGTGACAGGTGGTTCATCTTATCCTTAGGAGTGTTAATGGAGATCATGGTTGATTTGGAGTAATTTACTTTGAGCCCAGTGTAAGCAGAAAAATGAAGCAGGAGACTTTTAATATGAGTGAGTTGCTGAGCCTCAGCATTGACCACCAGAATGGTATCATCAACATACTGAATGATGGGGTAGTCAGGGCATGAGGTATGCTGAAGTGGTGAGCTGATCAGGGAATTTTGCATAGCTTCATTCATCATAGATTGCAATAAATCTGTATCTATGACAAATATCAAAGGGGAAATAGGATATCCTTGTCTGACCCCTTTTTTGCAGAGGAATTGTTTGCCAGGAATACCATTGAGAAGGACTGATTAGTATGCAGTGCTATAAATCATCTTAATCCAATTGATCCACCTCTCTCCAAACCGTTTAGCTCTGAGTAAATCAATGAGGGTGGAATGGTTGAGCATGTCAAATGCTTTCTTAAAATCTAGTTTTAGTAGAATAATTTCCTTTTTTGAGTGATGGCATTGATGGATGTACTCATATCCCCAAGAAAGACAGTCTTGAATGCACCTATTATTTAGGAAACCATACCGATTTCTATGGATTAATTTGAGGATGATCTTTTGTAGCCTGTTAGCCAGAAGCTTAGTGATAATCTTCAAGGTGCAGTTCAAGAGAGAAATAGGTCTAAATGCAGCTGGGGTACATGCATCGTCTGATTTGGGAATCAGTGTGACAAATGAATAGTTGATGCTCTGAAGATTGACAATGCCATTATAGAACTCCTGAATGAGTGAATAGAAATCCTCAACAATAATATCCCAACAGTGTTTGATGAAGGTAGCATTAAAACCATCTGGGCCAGGAGACTTGTCATTGGGCATTTCCTTCACCACTTTGTCTATCTCCTCTTTAGTGAAAGGGTTTTCAAGGGTATGGAGATCTTCATGATGCTGCAAAAGATGATGAAGGAGAAGTGGGTTCTGTGCAGTAACTGAGGTGCCCAATCTATCTTTGAAGGCTCTAAAAAGAATTGCTGCTTTTGCATTATGGTCCTGATGCTCATTACCAGTTTCATCTTTAAGCATAGCAATACTATTGTGCCTGAATTTAATAGTTGCTTTTGCCTACAAGTATTTAGTGTTCGCTTCACCCACTTGAATTTGCCTAATGGTGGCTCTTCGTTTCCAATAAATTCTCTGATGTTCCAGGATCTTGGCAAGATGTGCTTTGACAATATTTCTTCCATTGGCTTCAATAGTACTCAGGGGTCTGAACTCTTCAATGGCATCATAGCAAAGGATCATGAAGTTTGAGTTCTCAATGATCTTCTTGAGGTCATATTTGTTCTTGGCCCAAATTTTGATCCCTTTCCTAAGTCTTTTGAGTTTAACTACAATCCTTTTGGCACTATCTTTCTCTGCAACTTCTTGTGTCCAAATCCTAGAGACTAGGTCTTTGAAATCATGGTGGAGCAGCCAATGATTTTCAAACCTGAAGACCTGAGTTTTAGGGATGATTGTGCCAATCTTAATCAAGATAGGGATATGGTCAGAGGTTGTTCTGGCAAGAGGATGGGCAGATGTAGATGGGTAAGCTAAGGTCCATGCTTCAGATGTGAAACACCAG
>NC_041390.1:98085812-98140500 GCF_002162155.2 Triticum dicoccoides
TGCCTGATGATTAATAACCTCGTTAAAGGCAAGCATATCAGAAATATTGCCCCCATCTCTGTTTCTATCCTGTGGGTATCTGATATAGTTAAAGTCTCCAGTTATGAGCCAATTAGGGCAATTTGTGACATGAAAGTCCCTGAACCATTCTAAAAAAATCTGATCTTTCCTGTGACTGGCATGGCCCATAAATGTTAGATAAAGCCCATATTTCCCCTGAATGAGCAGAGGTAAACTGTACAGTGAGAGCAAATGCATTACTATGAAAAAGTTGTCCCTTAAGAACATGGTCATTCCAAACCACAAGAATACCACCAGCAGCTCCCACAGATGGGAGGAATTCAAATTTATTCAATCTTCGTGGGCAGAAATTTCTAATGTAAGAACTATCGAAGTGCTCTTTTTTAGTTTCTTGTAAACATAAGATGGTGCACTGGGACTCTTCAATCTTATTATGAATAGCTGACCATTTCTTCGGATCATTTATACCCCTAATGTTCCAGTTCAAAATGGACCATTCTTTAGACTAGAGGAGGTGGGGAAGGTCCATAGGTAAGATATCCATAACATAAAGCAAATATAGAACATGATCCCAGCAGTCTAGGACAACATAAAAGTCTCATAGCTTACAGCCATAATAACATGTCCTGGTTTCAGACTGAAACTAATAACAACTGAGCAAGATATAGGGAAACAGTCAGTTGCAGCTACCACTATATAGCAATGGAGATGTCCCTAGCAGACTCTGGCTTCTTGGTCTTCTCCTTAGCTTGGGTGGAGCTCTTGCTCTTCTTGATTTTGGACTGCAGCTGTTCCTCCGTGGTGTCCATCTCATTGACCTTGCAAAAAGTAGTATTAAGATTTTTTTACTACTTTTGTAGGAATAAGAGGGGATAATGGGTAACATGTGATACAGCTTCTGTTTGTACATGTACTTTTCTTAAAACCCTTAGCTAATTGCTTGAGTCTGCAGCTTCTTCTTACCTTAGTCTCAACCAGAGGAGCTTTGTCCTTCCTATTTTTATTTCTCTGGAGGGCAGAAGTAGATGAGGCAGTAGCTGAGCCAGAGGAGGTAGCAGAGAGTGGAGAGCTGACCTCCAGATCTCCCTTGACAGGCACCTGCTGAGTGAGAGAATCAAGAGCATTCTCAGTAGGGCATGAATGGGGAATAGCAAATGGTACTGAATGAGGGCAAGTAGTGCCCGTAGTGATAATTTCCCAGACTTGTGAATGAATGAAACGTTTAGCCCATGCAAATTTATCTGGAGTGAGTAAAACCATGGAAAGGAAGTTGGCCCAGTCAATAGGAACAAGAATCACCTCTTTGCTATCTGGCTTTGGAGCAAAGTGCTCAATCCAAATACTGGCACCCTCAATGCCCAAAAACTGCTCTTCCTTAATAAGCAAAGAATGGTGCTGGAGTGGTATCTGCTGCTGTTCTGGTAGTTGAGCTGGAAGTTGTTCTGCCACAGAGATGGTGTGAGGTTCATTGAGATATGCAGGGTGTGGGAATCCAGGTGGTGTTGACAAATCTGAGACTTGGTCCTCTACTGCAGCAGTAGCATCATTCACAACTGGCCGAATAGCATCTACAGGCGATGCCTCATGCTGAATAGGCAATGCAGATTGTGCAGTAGGTCCGACAGTGATCATGTCTGTCTGAATTACACTATTAGAAACCATAGTAGGATACTTGTTATCTGATGCATTAGCAATAGCCTCAAGCTGCATAGGATCCAATGAGATGTCAGGATAAGGATGAAAATTCTGCAGGGGCGGAAGCCCCAGGCTGTGATCCACAATAAGCAGGTTGTCATGTGGCATAACATCATCTGGGCCATCCTGAATAGCAGGCTGTGTTGGTACATGTATCATTGGAGGTCCATGGGCCTCCAGAGCTGGGCCTGCCAGAATGGGCCCAATAACTACATTCAAATTAGGAATATCACCAACCATTGGCGCCAAAGGACCAGTAGCAGAGGAAACAGAGTTGTCACTATCAGGGGATCCCAGAGAAATAGTGATGTTACTATCCTCTTCACCATTAATAGCTGGAATTTCTCCCTCTTCCATAGGTGCCATGAGATCATCCAATTGCAAGAATTCCCCCTGATGAAGCTCTTGGTCAATGAGATTGTTCTGTGGCAGGGCCCAATGACCCCAACCTGGCAGATCCTGTTCATGTTCCTCCTCCATATCCTCTGGTTCATTTTCCATACCATTGTTGAGTGCCAGGTTCAGATTAATAGGATTGGCCTGCTGAAGATTGATCTGAGTAGGATCTTCATGCTGAAGGAGTGGTCCCAAGAAGTGATTGTGCTGATTTGGGTGGAAATTAGCCTGTTGAGGTGCAGGGTGAGGGTTACCATTGGGATTAATTGGATCCTCATCAGGAGGTTCAGCGCCAAGAACTTGATGTTGAAGAATGACCACTGGGACAGTAAGAGAATCAGTATGGTCAGCATCCCTAAATACAATGCTTGCAGGAATATCCCTAAGTTCTTCCACCTTAACCTTCACCATCTGATTAGGTCTCGAACTTCGAACTCGATCCCACATGACAAACTTGCCAAATTTACTAACCGCATTATTGATTTCCTGAATATTCCTTCTATCAAATGGAAAACCACACAGTAAAATCCAAGCTTCTCTAGTAAGCTCTAACCGTCTCCAGTTCAGACCTCTGTTGTGTTTCTCCACTATGACATGCACATCAGTAAATGGGTGTGGACTGCTAGCAACCAATTCACCCCGATCAAAAACACTATGCATCTTGACATAGGCTTGGCCAAATGGGCATGGAATGATTTCAGAAAACCCCAACTGACGCTCAGTAAAGAAATCAGAGAGTACCTCTCTGACTGTATTGAACTCCACTGGCAGATCTGGCATGGGGACAATCGAGACGATCACCCAGTCTTCATGGGCCTGAGGCGGAGCTGCAGTCACAACTCGAACCCTCGCCGGCCTGCCTGCAACCGCCACTCCAACATGGTTGGGACGGAGAAAAGGAGTAGGGTCAAATGGGAAGGTGGCCATCGTCGCCGCACCGTGAGCGGAGAGGGAGCTGTTGTGGGAGACAATGGGAGGCGGATTGGATTGTGGGATGGGTGAGTGAGAAGCAGCAGCGAGAAGTCTTTGAGCAATGGAAGGCGAGGCGCGGGCGTAATGGGGGCTGCCAACTCTGGTAAGTAGAGGGGGGAGTGGTGGAATTATGACCGGTCAGCTGATTGACAGCCCTTTCCATCTCAATCGTGGGAACAGTGGAAGTATATCTCGGAATAGGTGAAGCCGGGGTGGGCGTGGCGTGGGCTCACATGAGTAGTCGGGCCAGGCTTCAGAATAGCAGTCCCGTGCAATGTGTCCCCACTTTTTGCATGTTCTGCATTTGATCCAATTAGAGTAGCTGGGCCTAAGATGGCCATGCGTGAGGCACTGGACACAGAATTGGGCCCGTGAAGGATTTTGAAATTGCTGTGCTCCCGCCTTGGACCTAATAATGGCCACATTTGATGTACCATCAATACCACCATTATGACCCGATGATGGCGCCTGCTTTGAATTTCGAGTATGAACATCTGATGCTCGATCATGTGAGGGAGATTCAATGAAAACACCAGGTGATCAGAGAGCTTCAAGATAAGAATTCCTTGGATGTCTTTTGAAAACATGAGTCCATGCATCCTCTTTTACTTTGAGATATTGTTCCAATTCCCAATTAGAATTTGGGCCACCACTACCCCAGAGCAGAAAGTTGATAGTGAACAGCGGAAGTGCAATGTTACCTTGTTGAATGATAGAGAAACCCACTTCCTTAGATGAAACCGAGAACTTGAAAGACTTGTTTTGCAAATGTTTCACCTTGAACATGGAGGCACGACCTCCAAAACAGGAGAGGAGTATCATACTCACTGATGACTCTGACAATCTGAGCTGAGACCTAGTGAATTCCACAACCATGGGAAATTCCTCCATGTCCTTACCTTCTTCATAGTTGATTGGAACTCCCCATTTGCACCAGATGGTAGCCGCAAAATCCTGACCTTTATCGAAATCCAGATCCGCAAGAGACATCTTGAAATGTGGTGAGAGGCGAACAAAGGATGGAAGGCGTAGTCATGAAGATCGATGGAAGGATGACGACCAATCTGGCCGGCTTGTGGCCGCCGCGGTCGGAGTGGCCGGCGGCGGGTGGGGAGGCGGGGAGGCGGGGAGGCTGTTCGTTTGATTTTTGCTGATCCTTTATTCATTTTCTGGATTTCCCTGAAAATGAAAATCAATTTATTTCCCTCTCTCACACTCTGAGTTGACCCAATCTGCCTCCTCTCTCTTCCGCAAATGACATGTATCACTCTTTGCAATACATAAGTCGGCGATCGCACCACTGCGTCCCTATGTGCGTTGGCCATTATTGGCAACCGGGCGCTGTGGGAGCAGCTTCCTTCGCCCGATTTTCACAAACTTTTTGAACCTTCTGCCCGGTTTTGGGAAGGTTTCTAGTCTTTTTTACTGTTTTTCCTTCTTCAGTTTCTAAGATTTTCTTTCCGTTTTTTTCTTTCCTGCTTTCTATTATATCCCCTTTTATATTTTTTTTTTCATTTTTTATATTCCCTTTAAGTTTTCCTTTACTTTTGATTATCATTTTATCTCCCTTTTGGATTTGAAAATATTTTTTAATCCTTTTACATTTTTGAATTCATGAACATTTTTAAAATTCAGAGACATATTTCAAATTCATGAACTCTTTCCAATCAGCAATTTTTTGTCCAAATCGGCAGACATTTTTTAAATTTGGGATTATTTTCAAATTCATGAACATTTTCAAGTTCATGAATTGTTTTGGAAATTCGTCAATATATTTTGATTTCAATATTTTAATTAATCTCATGGATAATTTTAAAATTTGTGGACAATTTTTAAATTTTTGAACCTTTAAAATTTGTGAAAATTTAAGTTCAAGAACTTTTGCAAATTTACCAACATTTTTTGAATTTGTGAATAGTTTTTTTTAATTCATGAGCCTTTTTCAAACTCGTTACATTTGTCAAATTTTTGAACAATTTTAATTCAGGAATTTTTTTTAAATTTGTGAGCATTTTTAAGTTTGTATACATTTTTTTATTTCGAGGACATTTTATCAAACTCATGAACTTTTTTTAATCCATGAAGAATTTTTCAGTTCAGGAATATTTTCAAATTTGCGAAAAAATTATGTACATGAACTAATTTTCATATTCTTGAACAGTTCTTGAGTTTCATAGCTTCTTTGAAATTTGGAAACATATTAAAAAAATTGATGGCTCTTGCTAGGATACTAGCGCGCTTATTTTTAGGCAAGCAGCCTTGCGTGTGGAGTCACTAGACCGAGCAAGTGCAGTGCGCGAGAGCGATGTGATGTGTGGGCTGGTGCAACAATGAAGGAGGAAGAAGGCACGTGAGCAACGATTCCCGTATCACTTGGTACGCTCGGTACATATCGCGCGCAAATGATATGTATCGCTCGCGTCAATCGCCGATGCCGTCGTATTATCGGGCCGGCCAATTTAGCAGAGAGGGGACCGAATTACTCGAGGTCTCGAGGAGTGATGGCCAATTTTAGGGCCTTTCATGGGAGGTTGTTGAACCGCTTTTTTGTTTCTTTACTATTTTTTGAGGTTTTATTTAATTTTATATTATTGTTCTTTTTCTATTTTTCTATTATTTTGAAAATTTTACAAGTTTCAAAATTGTTCTATTTAAAAAAATTCAAAATTGTTCACATTTTAAAAAATATTTGGAAGTAAAAAATTGTTTATAATTTCAAAATATATCCGGTTTATTGGAAAAGTGTTTGGATTTCCAAAAAAATTTCACATACGGGAAATGTTCACAACTCTTAAAAATTGTTTACATTTTTAAAAAAATGTCATGTTTTGTTTGCATTTTCCTAAAATTATTAAAAATTTCGAAAAAAATGTTTACAATATTCAGAAAATGACAACTTTCTAAAAGAAATTGGCTTCATGAACATTTTAAAACTAATGATGAATTTTGAAATTCACAAACATTTTTTGAATCCATTATTTTTTTTCTTATTTACACAAACTTTTTTGAATTCATGAACTTTTTTTTTTTGGATTTGTGACTTTTTCAAATTCTTGAACAATTACCGAAATTTCAAATTCACTGAGTGAAAGAGGTGCCCTAATGGGTCGGCACATCATACTAGCGTTCGAGCGAGGCGCCATAATATAGCGGGGCTGTAGGCGATTGCTTCATATGTATGGCTTATAGCGATACATATCAATGCCCACATATCACCTCCCTGTATCTTCTCCCAGTGTATCTCTTTTTTCCCACCAGAATGGGCCAAACCAATATCTCTTTTATTTTTAGTTTTCTTTCCTCTCTCCTAGGCCTCATTCCTACTTCTTCCTCTCATTATTGTTTTTGCTGCTTCCTTCCTTCCTCATGGGCCTGACCGACTTGGCCCATCTCCCAGGCTAGGGATGTCAACGCATTAGATCGGATAGTGCTTTCCCCCCCAAAAAAAATGTTGGATTCGAAGCAGAGCGGATAATGATCAAATGCGGATTAGAATGCAAATTAAATCGGACTACGAAAAAGGAGCGGACCCGGATCGAAAACGTTGAAAAAAATATCGAATCACACATGTGAAGACACATGCTTTTATTTCCACCGTGCAGATAATATTAACATGCCATTTTATCCGATCACATAACACTAGAGAGTGCCCAAGCACTTAAAGTCATAAGTCAGACCAATACAACAACAATAAGAAATACTGATAAACTGATGATAGCAGTACACAAAGAGTTCAAAATTATAGCATGATACACAGAGTGATCGTACAATCTTGCTATGATGCTAATAGGGTTAGGGCTATACATTATTTATACTAGATGATACCCCACGCGTTGCTGCGGGAATTCAAGCCAAAATAGTTGTTAGAAGAATAATGGAAATATATATATATATATATATATATATATATATATATATATATATATATATATATATATATAATCATGATTGCTTTTTACATAAGAAACACCCACAATGCATCTCGCCAACTGATTACTTGAATAGTGTGTTAGTTTGCTCCTTTGATATTGCCTACACTTGCTTTGCTTTTCTTCTTTGGTAGTACATTCTTAGGTTACATTTTGTGGTCTTAACTATAACACAAATACATGTATCTTCTCTTTGACCTCACCTCTCAATGATGTATGACCAATCAAACATAAGGAGGGGAAAATCATAAACTACTATGATAATTAGTTGGGGATTGAACATTGCATTCAATAAGAATGACAACACATGAAATGAGTAAGATGCCATTGATGTGACAATGGGCATAAAAATAAAATGCAAGTATAATCCAGAGCATAGGACATCACCTTCACGATATCTATTCCAACTTCCTCCTTGTAAGTGTGATTCAGAAAGCACTCCTACTCCAATTTCAGCCTTCTAAGTGTAAGGCTCCTATCGAGGTCTGAATGACCCCAACATCACCTTCCGACCCTCCACTACAAAATGTAAATGTGTTAGTTACAAACAAAGTGGTCCCTAGCACGCAGAAGGAAAGATAACTACTTATAGTAGGTACCATGACCTTTTTCTTGGCAATGGCGAGGAGGTCTTTTCGCCTCTGTCGTGTTCTGGCCGGATGACGATCACGGACAGCGTGGTGCCCCTGGGTGCTCAGGTGAAACACCTCACCATAGTCGTTGTGGAGGAGCGCCTGCTCATACACCTCCATCGCCAGCGCTTCGCTTGCTGAGGTGATGTTAGAGCACGTTGGGATGGTGGGGAAGAAGAAAAGAAGATGCAGCCGCAACAGCAGAGTGGGGCAAAAGCAGAGCTCGTTCCAGTAGGCGCACACATGGAGCTCCATGTCGCATCGGGATTGCTGCACAACCGTACTCACGCCGTAGGCTTAATCGACCAACCTCGCAGATAGGAGAGGGTAGAAGGTCGTCCTCACTGTTAAAGAGGCCGTCTAATGAGTAGTAACACTATTTTACTGACCGGTCACAACTCTTCGCTCCTCCAAGAAAGAAAGTTAGGGTTTCTGCCTCTCGCCGGCGCTGCCGCAGGTCCGCCTCGTCTCCGGTGGCCCTAGGACCATGGGGGTGTGGTGGATCCTGCCAAGGACAGGCGGGAGGGCTTCGTTTTCAGTCATTTTTTTCTGTCTTGTTAGGGTTTGTGTCCTGCTCAGGAAGGCGAGACGACGGCGGCTTCCTGAAGATGGAATAAAGGTCTCCCCGCCTAGTCTCTGTTTCCGGCGGTGCATCTAGCATCGTTAGTGGGCGTGTGAAGGTGTGTCTCTGATGGATCTATCTTTGGTGGATTTGCTCGGATCTCGTCGTTGTTTGTCTACGTTCGTGTGTCTTCGGGTTGAATCCTTCCAACCTACGCTGTTCTTCATCGTCGGTGGTTGTTGTTCTGGTGCACTGATCCTATATATGGGGCCTTAGCACGACGACTTCCCGACTGTCTACTACAATAAGTTGTGCCCGACTCCGGCGATGGAGGGGTGATGACGGCGGTGCGCCTTTGGCTCACTTCAGTGCTTGTAGTCGTTGATAGATGGTCTACGGATCTGGATGTGATTTTTATTTTTGGTATTCGTTGTACTGCCATGGTTGAAGATGAATAGATTGGAAGTTTTTCCAAAAAAAAGGCCGTCTAATGGTGTGCAGAGAGGTGAAACGTTCAGAGGCGAATCGTGGGAAGAGAGATAGAGCGATGAATTAATGAAAGCTCAAAAATTGCAGGGTAGTGGAGGTGAGATAATGCGGGGATGAATTCTGCGATTTAATGTTCTTTTGTGGTTGCATTCTCGAATGGAAGAGCTTCCGTCATGGAGGTGGAAGAGACAGCCGCGGAGATGAGACTCTCAGAGGAGAAAATGATGACGAGCCACCTAGTGCGATTCCTGTGATTTTTTTTTAGATCGGCAGTCCACATCATGGGCTACAGCCTGCGTAACAAATACTTGACCAGACAGAGCAGGTGCACGATCACCTTTTTACAAAAGAACGGCATACACCCTAGGTTAGGTAATAATTAACAGCCCCTTCAAATATTCTACTCCCTGATATGCATTACTGGCTGGTCACGTTGCATGCATGTTGATTAGTGGAGGGAATGGAAATTAAATCACAAGAATAAGAATAAGAAAGGGATTTGGAATTGATGATGTGGCTAGACTGCTGAGGTGGAGTGAGGTGAATGGCTGCATGTTGATTAGTGATGTGGATAGGCTGCATGTCAAGAGAAATAATCTAGTGGAAATGAACTATTTAGGTATTATAGATAAGGTGATTATAATTGTCTTATAGGGTATTTCGGCTTGCCGATTGGGCTATATTTATCGGATAATCCTATTTGATAACCTCAGATAATCCATAAGAAAAATACCATATAATCCGCATCCATCGAATATTATGGATACCATGTCCGAATGATATTTAGTTTACCATAATTTGTATCTACATCCATATCCATCGGATTCATGCAAGTGCATGCTAAATAGGATGCAGATGTGGATTCGGAACATAAATTATCTGTGCCATTTACATACCTGCCCCGAGTTCTCCATCTTCTTCCTCCACGCGTACCTACAGAAGAGAAACAACCAACAACTAGGTTGATTGTTGCCCCTCGATAATTCCCCAAAACTCCACCATTTCCAAAACTGAAGGTACATGGATGTTCCTTACAATATGCTCTCTCATATTCCTAGTTTCCTTGTCCTCCCCCTTTCACATTTTACCAAGAAATCTACCCTATCGTTGGCCATGATAATAGTACAATCACATGCTATATTGAACCTGGCTTGGTCGATTAGTTAGCTCTACCTTGTCCTCCCCCTTTCCCGGTTCCTCAAGAAATCAACCCTATCGTCGAATCATGATAACAGTATAACCACATGCTATATGTGACCTAGCTTGGTTGATTAGTTAGCTCACCCTACCGCAGATGGGGTAGCCTCACTGTGGGGAGTATCCTCGGCACAAATGGGGCCCCGGAGTGGGAATTTGCAGTTACTTCCATGTTAAAACCTAGTGGGCATGATACAGTAAGTGTGGTGATGAAAGACCTCGTCACAATTCCCTTGTCCGTACCCCAAATAGTGGGTACTATACTAGCAGCCAAAGGTGGCAACAAGACAGGATTGTGTCGTGTCACTACTACAGGATGCTGCTAACGCGACACTACGATCAGAGACCCTTCGATAAAACTGTGTGCGATGGAATAATCGCAAACGGTGGTGTAAAAAGACCATCAAAAAAGATGAAAAACATTTGTGATGGAGGATGCATCAAACACGGTTCAGATTTTAGTTGCGTGTGCGATGCAGGGCATACGGTTCAGTTCAATTAACTATTTGTGATGAGGAGGAACAAAAGAAACGGGCAGCCAGATGAAGGTGTGTGCGATATACATCATATGATTCACTCGGATGAATTGTTTGTGATTAGGCAACACAAAAGAAATGGTCAGCCAGATCAAGGTGTATGTGATATACGGCATGCGGTTCACTCAGATGAACTTTTTGCGTTGAGACAAGAGAACAGAAACGGTTCAACTTAACAAGATGTGTGTAATACACGACAAACAGGTCTGTAATCGGAAACGTGTGCGAAGACCGATAACAACACAGACGATTGCTGCTAACAAGCTGTGTGTGTTGTGAGCAAATGATTGCCGGTATACAATTGTGAGTGATTGATGAAAACATCACCGATGGGTTCCATTGTTTAGTTCGTGTGCGATGTGATTTTTTTGTCGGCACAACATCTACGCTCTATCTACAGAGCATCAACATATATACTTAAAAAGACAGCATTGCATAATCAAATTAAGCATGCAATTACACAAGTGACTACACACATAACATTTCCAAACACCAAAGTAAGCAATTACATGCATACTAAACTAGGAGAAACGAGGATCTAATCATATACTTATTGTTGCGACGACGCTTGCCATTGCTCTGCTTTTGGCTGGATCCCTGGCCGTTTTGGGGAAGGAGGCACTTCCTCATGTCAGCGATCCACCTGTACATGTCATAGCTTGTGTACGCCTCCTTGGCCGCGTACACGATGTGAGCTTTGTCGAGTTTCTCCATCCAGTCCGAGTGCCAGGCACACTTGTCCTTATTGCATGAATCCTTAATCTCTTTGTAGTAGGGGTCGATGATGGCCTCAGTGAGGTTAACCAGTGAGTCCTTCTCATGCTCCTTGCTGCCCCAGATCTTGTATTGGCCCTGGATGTCGACAAGATTCTGGCAGGCGATGCCCGAATTCTCGAGCGCCTTTACATCGTTGGTGATGTCCACCGTAGCAAACATGTAGTGGGGGTTGTTGACAAACCTAGCGAAATGCTCGCAAGGCCTTGTGGCCAGGCAGTAGTGGTAGACGAGAACGTGGTGGCGCACACACATCTGGGTGACGGCGACCTTGGGACGAGACCCGGCACGAGCGTGGGTGTACTCGAGGTCGAACTCGACCACCTTGTACTTCTCCTCAACAAGCAACAGCTCCATGATGTGGATGGAGTGCTCCACCCAAACTGGGTCGTTGGTGTACACCACCGAGTGGTCCATGAACCTTCTGTGGGTGTCCATCATGACACGCATGGTGAACTGCTGCTCGTCGTCAGCAGCCGCTCGGAGCGCCATTGGAGCCGCGCAGAATACCCTCTAAGAATTTCTCATGGTGAGTGTGCTTCTTGTAATGGTGGGTCGCGATCGAAAGGTTGAAGAGACACAAGGGTTAAATGGCCGTTGTAATAAATGGGAGCTGGCCGGCCTGCAATCGTCACGTCTTGTCACAACGTTCATAGCGGAGGGTTCCAGTGCACGCTTGAAAACACCGCACCGCACGCGTGGGCTCGAAGAGGCGCCAAATGTATCGTCGGTAAGCATGTTCATGCGCTACCGCGCAGTTTATCGCACAAGCTTCCCACCCGGCTAGTTTGGCCATGCGTCGGCTAGAAGAGGGACAAATCGTAGGTGTTTATTGGCAAAAAGCTTTGTAAAAACGAAGTGTGTGGAATGACTTCGGTCATAAGTTTACCCATGGGTGATGAGGTCAAAGTTACACAGAAAGGTGATGATGGACAATTGAGTGCGATAATTAATTCTGCACTCTACAGGGCACAGGATGGAAGAAACCAACTGTGTGCAATAATGTCGAAGATCGCAGTCAAGTTAGCTATACAGATCGTGTGCTGTGAGATCGACATGGTAAACAATTCGAGAATGGTTAATAAAATCTAAGACCATTGGATATTAAGGTCAAAATATCAATATACGAGTCTCATACAATGCCATTTCAATGATTGTACGACAAAAGCTCGAAATATTACAAGGTTCAAATTCCAGAGTTATATGGCTCAAATTCGAAGATTACAAGGTTCAAACTGATCCTCTGAACATGGATATCAGAGAGGTTCAAACTAATATTACCACTTCTAAGTCTGGTTTCGAAACCTCACAATTTTTGCAAAGGGGTCAGCCATTGAGAAGTCATGTATGGGGTTGACACAATGACTTCCGATTACTCTGTCATCTGAAGTTCCAAAATGAAATTCAGCATTTTTGGAGCCTATTCCATTCTTCCGCAGGCGCCGACGTTGATCAAGAAACCATTCATTTTTGTGAAATAAATGTAGCGCAAACCTCATTACCTTCAGCACCCTTGCTCTGAGAACAAAGACCCTGGCGAATATAATCTCTGGTAAGGTCCCTCGGTAGGAGTTCAAAGTAATTTCTAAGAGATGCAGATCTAGGCATTTGACGTGATTATTATATTGTATCACATTATCCACCACTGGGCCTAATCTTATCTGCAAAAGAAGAAAACGTGTTAGTGCCTACATGTAGTTTTGAACATTACTACAAGCCTATTTGGTTTGCAGGATTTGTAAAATGCACTAACATGCCATCTTCTATCTGACATGATTAACATGGGCATTATATTTGATTACATTCTAGAAAAATGTAGCCTTCTTAATAAGAAGTTGGAGTGGATGAAAAGTTCCCTAAGAAAACCAGTACAGATGAATCCAAAGGAGAAATGCTTATTGATTGTAACCATATGGATCAAGCAACCAATATGAGGGGGGACATGTATGTACTGAAATCCTCCAAAAGAATCCTTCAGAAATCGTAGTACATTGTAAACTTGGAAAAAGGTGTCACAAATTGAACTCCCTTATGGTTAACATTTAACAGGAAAGGAACATCACCTCGATATATAGCTTCTCCAGGCATAGAAAGCATCTCAGGAAACTGACAACTTGCTCCAGGTTGGGGCCGATAGATTCTAGTGCCAAGACCTTCACTGTGCGCAGTTTCGGAGTCAAGCTTGCCGGAATCATTTTCTAATGACAGACGAACAAACATTTTCAAAATTAGAAATAATGTCAATTTGTAGAAGGAGAGGTAGAAGACGGCGGTTGTACCTGGACGGGTGTGGATCCAATAACAAGTTCGGAGTATTTGTCAGATGAGTAGCCCACCACTGTCAATTTCGGCGCAAAAATGACATAGATTCTTGTTGGACCTTCTTCATCAACTACAAGTAATCTCTCAAGTGCAGGTGTGTCCTCAGTGACCATACCATGGTACACATCTTCTAATGTCTTCCTGCCGCACTAGCAACACACATAAATAGTCCGGAGAGTCATGGAGGTGATGTGGAAGGTACTCAACCCATTGACCGCCTGAAAACGAAGGTACTCAAGTGTAGTACAGCCATGAAGTAGGTGCTCCATGTCACCGTTTGAGAGGCAGACGACGACGAGCTCGAGGTGCTTCAGTCGTGGTATAATAAGAGCGGGAGCGTCATTCGGGGAGGAATGGCAGTTCCTTAACTTGGCGATGCGCAACTGATGACCCACAAGTATAGGGGATCTATCTTAGTCCTTTCGATAAGTAAGAGTGTCGAACCCAACGAGGAGCAGAAGGAAATGATAAGTAGTTTTCAGTAAGGTATTCTCTGCAAGCACTGAAATTATCGGTAACAGATAGTTTTGTGATAAGGTAATTTGTAACGAGTAGCAAGTAATAAAAGTAAATAAGGTGCATCAAGATGGCCCAATCCTTTTTGTAGCAAAGGACAAGCCTGGACAAACTCTTATATAAAGGAAAGCGCTCCCGAGGACACATGGGAATTATCGTCAAGCTAGTTTTCATCACGCTCATATGATTCGCGTTCGGTACTTTGATAATTTGATATGTGGGTGGACCGGTGCTTGAGTGCTGTCCTTACTTGGACAAGAATCCAACTTATGATTAACCCCCATTGCAAGCATCCGCAACTACGATAGAAGTATTAAGGTAAACCTAACCATAGCATGAAACGTATGGATCCAAATCAGCCCCTTACGAAGCAACGCATAAACTAGGGTTTAAGCTTCTGTCACTCTAGCAACCCATCATCTACTTATTACTTCCCAATGCCTCCCTCTAGGCCCAAACAATGGTGAAGTGTCATGTAGTCGACGTTCATATGACACTACTAGAGGGATGACAACATACATCTCATCAAAATATCGAACGAATACCAAATTCACATGACTACTTATAGCAAGACTTCTCCCATGTCCTCAGGAACAAACGTACCTACTCACAAAGCATGTTCATGTTCATAATCAGAGGGGTATTAATATGCATAATGGATCTGAACATATGATCTTCCACCAAGTAAACCAACTAGCATCAACTACAAGGAGTACTCAACACTACTAGCAACCGACAAGTACCAATCTGATGTTTGGATACAAAGATTGGATACAAGAGATGAACTAGGGTTTAAGATGAGATGGTGCTGGTGAAGATGTTGATGGAGATTGACCCCCTCCCAATGAGAGGATCGTTAGTGATGATGATGGTGATGATTTCCCCCTCCTGGAGGGAAGTTTTCCCGGCGGAACAGCTCTGCCGGAGCCCTAGATTGGTTTCGCCAAGGTTCCGCCTCGTGGCGGCGGAGTTTCTTCCCCAAAGCTTGCTTGTTATTTTTTCTCAGACAAAAGACCTCATATATTAGAAGATGGGCATCGGAGGGCCACCAGGGAGCCCACGAGGCAGGGGGCGCGCCCAGGGGGGTAGGGCGCGCCCCACCCTCGTGGCCAGGGTGTGGCCCCCCTCTGGAACTTTCTTCGCTCAATATTTTTTATATATTCCAGAAATAACTTCTGTGAAGTTTTAGGACTTTTGGAGCTGTGCAGAATAGGTCTCTAATATTTGCTCCTTCTCCAGCCCAGAATCCTAGCTGCCGGCATTCTCCCTCTTCATGCAAACCTTGTAAAATAAGAGAGAATAGGCATAAGTATTGTGATGTAATGTGTAATAACAGCCCATAATGTAATAAATATCGATATAAAAGCATGATGCAAAATGGACGTATCAGCAGCGTGGGCGCGAGGCGGAGTGCGGACGTTGGCGGCGACCGCATATGCCCATCATCAAAAGTGAGGTCCTCGAGATGATCTAGGGTGGGGGATCGGAACCAGTCGTCAAGCTTGGCTCGGTCCTTGCCGTTGGAATGGAACTTGCCCATTCTAAGGCCTCTGGTTGGGCCAAGGTGACCGCCGAGGATCTTGGAGAACGCATCCAAACTTTTGTGATAGCCATGGCAAAGATCGTGGGTGTCGATGAGGTCGAGAGGGCTGGAGTTCCATAGGGGGCGCCACCGCCGGGAAAGGATGGTTGTCCGCGCCGTATATTTGATTGGGAGGAGGGAGATGATGATTGTCAACATATCATCGGGGAGGCTGCTGATGAAGTCTAGGCCTGCTGGAGTCGCTTGCGGTTCTAGATCACCCTGCCTCCGCTTGTTGGCAGCCCCATTCTCCACCTCCGGAGTCTCCTTGTTAGGCGACACTTTCTGATAGAAATGGAAGTATAGGGAATATTTAGTTAAAACAGGGTAATAGAAAAGTGTATTGGTAACTAGAAGTTATTAGGTAGGAATATAGTAAGAAAAGAGAATAATAGTTGGTTGCTTAAATACTACACAATTCATTTATATTGCTGGGTAAGTCAACATGCAGATAGTTGAAAACAAAACTTACTTCAAACAAAGTCTGGACGAATGACATCGTCGGGGAAGTTACCATATATCTCATGACCAGGCCCTTTTATGTGCAGTGCAATTCTAGTGCCAACTTTCAGTTCATAAAATTTAGAAATTTCTTTCCAAAAGCCAGTGCTAAAATAGGAGTCACCACGTTCATCAGTCTTACAGTAGCAACGATTGTAAATCCACGGTTTGTGTGCAGTATGACATCTCTGCAGTCTTGATTTATGTAAAGGGAAAGATTGTGCACTACAGATTCTGTTGCATAGCAAGGGACGCGCTGCAGAACATGGTAGGATTGTTAAAGAAAATATGGTAACATGCAAATATGGGCCCAAATTGAAAGAACTGTATAATAGTCGATATCGAAGGACAAAAATCTATAATTAAACAGATAGGGTAAACATGATGTCATGGAATATGAGAGTAATCGAAAGAACAATCAATCATTAATTTGCCTAATATATAAAGAAGAGGGGAAAAAATCCCCTTTGACGTATATGGTGCATGTGGCACCTTTTATCCAAATGTAGTAATATTTAGAATATGTTCAAGAAAGTAGACCATGCCAGCTGATTTAGGGTGAGATTGAACATACCGCGCGCATCCTCAAGTCATCTGGTACGGTGAGATGGAATGTCTGGCGGAGGCCGCAAGGTCCTGATGTGTCCGCGCACTATAGACTCTATGAACGGAAGAAAACCCTCAAATCAGCTCACCTAAAAATAAATTCACGGCGATTTCGGTCGGGTGATTAAAGGAGGCAGATGAACTGGGATAAGAGATGATATAATATATCATTGAATTAGTTGCCTTGTTCTCCATGAGAAAGAATCCTCAGTACGTCAGATTCCCCAACCTAGTGGAGCTGGGTCGACCGCGAGCAGCATCAAGAAAAGTCGATGGCGATGGCAAGCGGAAGTGGTGAAATGCGGCGGGCTTTGACGGTAGCCTGGCGGCGGCGGTAGGCGTCGAGCTAAGTGGTTACCTTCGCGATAGGCGGTGCCATGCATAGACGCAGAGGAGCTTGTGCAGGTGTGAATGGGGACCGGAGGGGATAGCGGGCGGGGTGAGGGTTTTTGTGACGTGAGGATAGTGAGGGTTTTCTTTTTTCTTTTTTTGAATTGGGTGGTGAGGGTTTTCTGTTCCACAAAGAATTTTGGAGGCGACGGTTTGCTAGAGCCAACCGTGTGTGATTGACGCAACAAGAAAAATGAAAGTCATTGCACACGGTTTCAATTTTGGAAATCGTGTGTGATTGATGTACTACCTCCGTCCTGGTTTATTGGTCCCCTTTGTAATTTTTACCAAATTTTGACCAAATATTTAACTAAGAAATGTTTATGCATGTCACCAAAAATTATATTATTGAACACTTATAATTTTTGCTGACGTGCACTAACATTTTGTGAGTTAAACTTTTGGTCAAAATTTAACACAGATTACAAATGGACCAATAAACCAAGACGGAGGTAGATTTCATCAACCGAACTGATTGCACCCATATCCCATGGTTAAACATAAGTAAACATAGATTAAACATACTCAGACATAGATAATAAGCGTACACGTACACAAGCATAGTTCAACCATAAGTACATAGTTCAACTGTCATTAAGCATACTTAAGCGTACATAGTTCAATCACACATCTCATCTCACATGTCGGCACGATCCTGAAGCTTCTCCAGGTACTCGGTGTACGTGTCGTGCGCCACCCTACTTCTGCTTGAAGGAGTCAACGACCCATCCTCTTGCATGCGCCAGAACACTTAGATACGCGTCATGAAGTTTGCGGTTGCAAAATGAGCATCGATAGCCACCGTTCTAGCTCCTAATACTCCTGTTATGCATTCTCGCATAAAGCTTCCTCGGGATTTGCCTCTTGTACCTCCTCTGGCCATCTTCATCCTCGCTGTCCACATCATCAGACAACACCTATACAAATAGTAAAACAAATTTGGCATCAAATCAATATTTACATGTCGTGAAGTAGGATTAGGAATTTATGGCTATTTATTTATACATATCCAGAGATTATGGTTCGACTTTTAAGCACAGTCGTCTATGTATAGACAAATCTTGAAGAAAATAATAGTACAAACATATGTAGGTCATTCAAGATTAATTGTCAAGTCCTGACTAGGAATTATTAGCACGAACACTAACCCTAGTCGGATTACTAGCAGAAATCATTTGCACAGATGAAACAAGTAATCACTTATCACTTGTACCATTCAAACAATCAATACACTACACGTCTAACGAAACTTACTCAGATTTCATGGATTGAGAGAACATAACCATAGAATTTCTATTGCAAAAAGGGGGAGGCAGGAGTAACCAGAGAAACCCTATGATCTATTTGACACATAAATGGGTATAGATGACTAGCCAGATGTCCGTTGTGGTCGGAGTCGTCGCCGGAGTCGGTGTGGAACTCTGCCTCCGGCTACGGAAGCTCGACGCCGTCGACGATGTCAGGGTGCATCGATAAGTCGCCGACGGTGACAGCAACCTCTGTCTCCATCTCCATGCCGTGCTCCGGTGCTTTAGCAGCCCAAGCGTCGCCACTCCCTCTGATGGGGCGCTTCGGCGGCATCCTCATACACCGACGGCTTTGAGGACTAAGAGCGGCGTCGAGGATGCAAGCAGAGAGAGAGGATCGTGTGTGTGTGGTGATGATAGGGGGTGCGGCCGCTCGGGCGCACCATTAATATGGAGTAGTGGGAGTTGTGGGAGAGAGGCGGGCAGCGGTCAAATCGATGGCTCGCCTCCCGATGAGCCTACGCACCGGACTGCTGGCATGCCTACCAAAATTTCACACAGCTACTCACACGTCTCCCGGTGACACTGCGCAGTGAGCATGCCTCCGTCAATTCACACACCTCCACACACTCCTCCCGGTCTACCTGCGCGGCAGACTGCTTGCATGCATCCCCTCAACTCACGCCTGCTCGCACGACACACGGGTCGCGCGACGGCACATATATTGTTTTTCTATTTGGATGATTAATGCTGCCGCTTTATTGCTTAACTGAAGCATGGCACATATCCATTGTTGGTCTAACGCTCACACTTCGAATAAATAATCCGTTTGGGATATTGGTTCCCAATTATTAATAATCTCCTGTTTGTAATTAGATAAAGATTACATAAAAACTGGTCTCAAATTTGACAAAAAAGTATAATGCCACTTTGTATTGGTGTCCATATGACAACACGATAAGTTTCATGAATTTCAAATAAGTTTTGGATGTACTAAGATTTAAAAATCAAGATTCTCAATGTTTGAAGTTTGTTGCACGGGGAGTAAACATGCACCTAGTGAGACACATGTGTTTTTCTGATATGTCTCCAATGTATCTGTAATTTTTGATTGTTCCATACTATTATATTGTCAACCTTGGATGTTTTATATGCTATTTTATATGATTTTTGGGACTAACCTATTAACCTAGAGCCCGGTGCCAGTTTATATTTTTTTCCTTGTTTTTGAGTATCGCAGAAAAGGAAAATCAAACGGAGTCCAGTTGACCTGAAACTTCACGGAACTTATTTTTGGACCAGAAGAAGGACATGGAGTAAAAGAGTTGGGCTAGAAGAGTCACGGGCTGCCCACGAGGGTGGGGGGCGCGCCCACCCCCTGGGCGCGCCTCCCTACCTCGCGGACAGCTCGGGGATCCCCTTGACTTGTTCCCGACTCCAACACCTCTTATATAACCCCAAACTTCCAGAAAGAAACCTAGATCGGGAGTTCTGCCGCCGCAAGCCTCTGTAGCCACCAAAAACCAATCTAGACCCGTTCCGGCACCCTGCCGGAGGGGGAAATCCCTCTCCGGTGGCCATCTTCATCATCCCGGCGCTCTCCATGACAAGGAGGGAGTAGTTCACCCTCGGGGTTGAGGGTATGTACCAGTAGCTATGTGTTTGATCTCTCTCTCTCTCTCTCGTGTTCTTGATTCGGAACGATCTTGATGTATCGCGAGCTTTGCTATTATAGTTGGATCTTGTGAGAACCCGGAATTAGCTCCCAGATCCTCTTGTGTATATTTGTAAACCCCAGGATCATTGTTGACAACACAGTGAAATGATATCATTGCACAGTACATTAAAGTATTACAAGTAATATATATTGTCACAAGACATACCTAGCGAAATGCCTCATGACATTTATTACATTCAGAAAACAGCGGGAAGTACAATGCATAGCGACTCCATCTTAGCCACAGGCAGTCGATGTAGTCCACGTGACCTCACTTCTACAGATCGCCATAGTAGTCGTAGTCATCATCTTCATCTCCATGCAACTCTGTTGTCAACAAAATTATTGCCATGAGTACATTACGTACTCAACATGCCTCCCTTGGGGAAGGTCCTAATAACTACATGTGGCTTCAAAGGAAGGCTATATGGCTCATATCCATAAAAGCTAATTTTGTTTGAAAAATAGCAGTTGGGTAAAAGCTGTTTTTGATGAAAACATGTTTTATCTCCAGAATAACTTTCATCAAAGTGAGGATCCTCGATCAACTCACACTCTTCACAGGTTCCAAGAATATAGGGAAAGAGGGAATAAGCAAGACAGGTCCTGTACGTCAAGAAAGATTCATGTGTAGCCCTTGACCGTGGACACAGCTATTTGAATAGTTTTACACTCTGCAGAGGTTGTACACTTTACCCACATGACACAATCCCGACTTGTTGCCACCAGTGGCCGCTGGCGTAGTGCACCATTTTGTATACCGGCAGGGAGATTGTGACGAGGTCTTTCATTAGACCAAACTTATTGTGCCAAGCCCACTAGGTTTCAACATAGAAGTAACCGTAGTTCACAGTCCGGGCCCCCCTTTTGTGCCGAGGATACTCCTCGCAAGGCAGCTATCCCATCTGCGGTACGACGATGACGACAATAAGAGTGAACTAACTAATCAACCAAGCCAGTGCCCATATAGCATGTGGCTATACTGTTAACACAATCTTCAAATCCAAGACTTATTAGGCCTCATGCGGCACGGACGACTGATTGCTCCCTTCAACTCGTGAAGGGCGGCCAATCGCTCCTTCAATCCTTGATTTAGCTATCGCCCGCGTCAGTATTCAGATGGTAAATTTCACCCAGAGTAGAAGACGATAGAGAAGATCAACAAGGCCAACTGGCCTAGCTCAGCGTTAAGTTTCAACTATCAATGACTCAGAGGTCATTCAACAAGGCACCTATAGCGTGATAAGCATGGCTAAGCATTCTACTCTACCGGAATTATATACTTCTACTTAGGTGTCAAACGAATAAGCGACAAGCGGTTCAAGGTAATGTGTCAATCGACACGCTAGCTACTAGAATTAAAATGGCATGCATATAGTAACCATAAAACACAATGCAATTTTGTAAAACATAGGATAAGTATGATCAAAGGAGGCATGCCTTCGTCGTTGAGTCCTTCTTCGGTAACCTGATTCTGTCCTTGTCCAACATCGTCGTCACTCCCTACTCGTCGTAACGATAGGAAAAGACAAACAATAAATGGGAAAGCAATAGAAAATCCAAATAACATCCAAAAAAATTAAGAGTGGATGGATAGCAAGATACTGATCAAGATGGAGATACCAAAAGGAGATAACGTGACTAGAAGGTAAGTAGAGGACTCGATGAATTGACAATGTTTAGGTTGATGATGGATAATTAAGGCTTGCCAACAATACTAACGTTCTAATACGAACTATGGTACTAACCACTAGTAGTACCCACTACACATCTCACCTAACTATAAAACAAAAGCCATGGCATCAACACGCATGATAATGAAGTGTCCTTTGCATACTACACAATCATAACCATGGCATGATAAAGGTAGAACTTAACCATAATAAATATTTAGATAGAATCTAAATATTTACAATGGTTATTAGCAAGCAAATATAAACAACAACTATAATAACTCAAAAGCAAGTATTTTATATGACAACCAAACCAACATTATAAGCCATACTAGTTAAGCACTCAAACATCAATCATGACAACTATTAGGAAGCATTTCTATAATAAAAGCCAAACCAATACTATGGTAGAAACTAATTAAACAACTTAATATAATAACACACATCTCACAAGAGGCATGTGAGTATAGGATCATACAGAAGTCTTAAGTAATAACACAAGAATCATAAATAAAAGTTATCAAGAGAAGATACTAAATTAGGACATGCTCTTAATAATAAAGAACAACTAATACTAATGACCACCAGCAACAATATTAATACCACATGCTTGCAATAATAAAGCACGATACACACACTGAGTGTGTGATCAAAGCACAACTCTATTGACATGACATATGACTCGTCCTAAGTATAAGAGTCATAGCAACAAGTATTAAAACACTCATAAGACTAAGATGTAATGAAGTTAAACATCTATAAGAAAGAACTAAACTAAGCAACCATAACACACACAACACCATAAGACATGAAAGATTACTTGCATGAAAGATATCTAGGCAAATCATAATGCAATAGAAAGGTAAACAAAACATATCAAACGCTAGGCATACAACAATGCAATAACCAGATAAACTAATATGATGTGTAAACATGGATGGTCATCACACGAGATACCACACTATGATACCAATACAATACAATGCAACACCCAACTTAGTTTATATCGACTACATAAATAGAAAGCATGAAAATAGGACACAACTCTATGAGACTAGTTGACACACATGAACATGGAAGCATGAAAGTAGCACACAACAATTGTTGTTTATAACATGCAAACACATGGACACATCATACTAAGCACGTAGGCAATTTAAACAACTAAATCATGCCATCAGTAATATCAAGAAATATACTATACTAGAATGAGTAACAAGATGGCAAGAATTCCAATGTTGTAGAACCTACACTTGCAACTGCATAGTGGACAACTAGGCATGATCTAATACATGAATACATACATACACACACACACACTCTATGCCATCTAGTTATACAATCACAATATCATGGCACGATATTGAAGCAAGAATCCTACTTAATTGAAATATATGAGATCATAAACTACTAACATGTACTTCTACCAAGCAAATATTAACCATATGATTGGTCATACAATATAAAGTAGCAATGATATAACACATGCAATCAAAACATGAGTAGGACTTTGAGCAAGTGCTAACATGGCATGGTAATAAACTAAGGGAAATGGACACACATGATAGTTACCAAGATGAAATAAACTAAATTCTATTTTGCAAGAATAAATTATATATAGCAATACAAAACTAAATGATTTCATGAGAAACTATCGATGCAATCTTGTATAACACACATGTATAAAATAAAAGGAACAACTAGCCAATAATATTCTATGCTATGAACTACAATGTACTCATATCCAAACAATAAGGCATGGCATTTGACATCTAGCATAAAGAATACTATGCAACAACATGTACTAAAAATATATAAACATCTTTCGTAGACATGGAATATTTGCAGACAAAACAAACATGCGACATGGACGGAAATGAATATATAATCAATATCTAGCATATATTCATTCTAAACAAAAATGAAATAATCAAGACATTAGGTATTGCATAATCACACAGAGGTTACAGTAATTCTACATAAACCTACGCATGGTAATAATTTGCAAAAACATGTATATATGCATATCATAACTATATACCACAAGAAATAAAAATATCAATATGAAATAACACGTTGAACAATTTTTTGAATAACTATAATCGGTGAAAGAAATAAATCTAACAAGTCCTACGTCGCACTAAAATTATAAGACGAATAACATACACTCGTAGGCATATCACGAACATAATAAAATAACATACTAACAAGAAAAGTTGACCGATCAACTACTCCACATGGTAGTAATACATAAGAACTAATACAAAGGAGTATCTCACTACTACATGATGCACGGAATTATCTACACAAAATCATATAGAACTATATTAAAAAACTAGTGTTACACTTAACAAGAATGACTAGATAAAACCTAAACTAAAATCAATTGACCCAACAAGCAAGATTATTCTACCAACGGGCTTCTATGGCCATAGAGAATATTTCCTCTATTAGGAACAAAGTCATACGATGAATAAAAACTGAAGAAATATGTGGATGCCGTTGGATGGACTCCGATTCATGTACATGGCGTGGTTGACGCAGCCAACAAGAGAAATAGGTCGAACTAGGATGTCAAGGAGATAGATTGAACATGGTTTAGTGCATGTGCAAAAGTAATTGGACAGAAACTCACCGAGCGCGACGAATCGATCCGACGAACTCGATGAACAGTGTAGACGAACATGCTGAATTCTTCGCATGTAGTTGACGGAACGCGTTCTTTTTTAGATTCGTGGTGTGGAGATGAACCATAGGGCGCAAGGGTGCTAATGGAGATGGTCTACGTCACCGGGAACGAGCACCGGTGTCCATGGAGCACCATTCTTTGGAGAGAGAGTTTATGTAGAGAAAGAGAAGGGAGAAGTAGGAGTTTCTGCGGGGTGGAAGAGGAGGTGGAGGCACACCTATATGTACTAGCCGGTCGGAAAACAATGGGGAGTTGAAGGGAATTAGAGAGGAGGTTTCTTCATGGCTGTACGTTTCCTTTTGTAGTGGTGTGCGTGTACGTGAGTGGAGGAGGAGACAAAGCAGTTGAGACTGGCGCTTGGAAGATGGCAAGTGGAGAGAGATAAGGCAAGGGAAAAGTCAAGAAGAGGGAATTAAGGAGGAGGGCAGGAGGCAAAACGCTTGGTTGTTGGTCATTTCTCTTCCTGTATGTTTTCTCACATGTACGTACAAACAAAAGAGAGGGAGGAGATGCTCGCTCACTAGGAGAGATGGGCTGGCTCATGAGATGGAACAGGAGGAGAAAAATGGAGAGAGCCAGAGGTCAGCTGCGGCCCATCATATAGAATTAAAACAAATGGGCTTTCCCATTCGGGTGAGACAAAACAAATGAATTTGAGAAAGAGAAAGAAAAACAGATTGGCTAGGCCATTCAGTTTTGATGGAAAAGTAACGTAGGTTGCATGCCCAGGGAAGAGAGAAAGATGTTGGATTAAGGGAATTTGGCCTAGAGTTTGAAAGGAGAAAAATGATTTTCCTCTTTAGGAAAATCTAGAGAAGGAAAAGAAACTCGAACAAATATCAAAAGCACCAAAGAAAATTCAAGGGTGCATATTATAATATGCCCAAGACAAGAAAATAATATCCGAGTAAACGAAAAGAACTAAACACAAATTTTAATTTAGGTTCACATTAGTTAAAATTAAATCCATTAAATTAGAAAATTCCAATTTAAGCTTGGTTAACAAATAAACAAATGAAATTTTCTCGCCCTGATTTTTGGAAAACTTTTTCTTAAAAAAACAAACATTCCGAGAATCGGGATGTTACAGATCTACCCCCCTTAAAGAAATCTCGTCCTCGAGATTCAAGCTGACTAAAGAGAATGGGTTTGGGTTAGCTTTATCTTCAACATTGTTCTTCTCTGAAGCTTATGGAACCACGGTTCATTCCGATCTTGGTGGCAACCAACTTTGGGGTCTTAATTGGAGATACTTCTATTATTGATACTATCTATAGCTTGCTGAATGCTTGGTAGCAGTCCTTCGGCCTTGGCAATGGTAATGTGATCGCATCTTCGAGTTGTTGAAAATTCTTTGGTACTTCCCTTCTTCTTTAGGTCAAGCTCTGGGGCGGCTGGACTCTTTGATTCTTCTTCAGGTTGAACTTTATGGTAGATGCAGTGAAGGTCTTCAAATCTTCGTCTTATATGCAAATGAAGGTCTTCAATTCTTCGATCTTGACACGAATCACCGTCAAAGGTTTTCCATAAGGCTCACTTTGATAATAGACCTCCAAATGGTTGTTGCGGCTTCCTTGCTCTCAAAGTGTCTTCCAGGGTTTATAGAGAAGATGGAAAGCATAAAGATGAGTTAAAGAATCCTACCAAAGGCAGAGATACCCCAGAAGACAAACAAAGATACCATTGAGATAGCCATGAATGATATCCAAAACGAACTCAAAAGCAACTCATTTTGGCAAATAGGGCTTTGTATGACTGCATAGGAAAACACCAAAAATATGCAGACAATACTCACACAAGAAAGGTTTTGCGTCTCCAACATACGAGTTCTATCACTACAACGGTGTTAACCAACCTAATCCTATATGGCTGGTCACAATAAATCTTGGGGCTAATCTTCAACGTTGACGATTGGATCATGATCGATGGTTGTTGCTTTGTTGAGGTCTCGAAGTGTCTTCTCTTGGAAAAATGTTGCTACTCAAAGCTCCATGGGTTGAAGTTATCTTGAAATTCTTGGCACATTGTGTGAAGCTTCTGACTTTTCAACACCAAGGGCAGGGAAAATGGTTACACATACTACAAAGAAGATGGTAGAGAGGTAGAGTTTAAATTTCATTTGAATAAGATGAGATGACAATAGCAATAGTGAAGGGGAAGAGTACGAGAATGATCCTTTCCAAAATAGTTTTTATAAGAATAGTCCTAAGGCTTTCCATCTCTAACTAAGGCCATGCAACTAGGTCGCCATCAGCTCTGATACCACTTCTGTGAGAACCCGGAATTAGCTCCTAGATCCTCCTGTGTATATTTGTCAACCCCAGGATCATTGTTGACAACACAGTGAAATGATATCATTGCATAATACATTAAAGTATTACAAGTAATATATATTGTCACAAGACATACCTAGCAAAATGTCTCATGACATTTATTACATTCAGAAAAACAGCGGAAAGTACAATGCGTAGCGACTCCATCTTAGCCACAGGCAGTCGATGTAGTCCACATGACCTCACTTCTACAGATCGCCATAGTAGTCGTAGTCATCATCTTCGTCTCCATGCAACTCTGTTATCAACAAAATTATTGCCATGAGTACATTACGTACTCAACATGCCTCCCTTGGGGAAGGTCCTAATAACTACATGTGGCTTCAAAGGAAGGTTGTATGGCTCATATGCATAAAAGCTAATTTTGTTTGAAAAATAGCAGTTGGGTAAAAGCAGTTTTTGATGAAAACATGTTTTATCTCCAGAATAACTTTCATCAAAGTGAGGATCCTCGATCAACTCACACTCTTCACAGGTTCCAAGAATATAGGGAAAGAGGGAATAAGCAAGACAGGTCCAGTACGTCAAGAAAGATTCATGTGTAGCCCTTGACCTTGGACACGGCTATTCGAATAGTTTTACACTCTGCAGAGGTTGTACACTTTACCCACACGACACAATCCCGACTTGTTGCCACCAGTGGCCGCTGGCGTAGTACACCATTTGGTATACCGGCAGGGAGATTGTGACGAGGTCTTTCATTAGACCAAACTTATTGTGCCAAGCCCACTAGGTTTCAACATGAAAGTAACCGCAATTCATAGTCCGGGCCCCCCTTTTGTGCCGAGGATACTCCTCGCAAGGCAGCTATCCCATCTGCGGTATGACGATGACGACAATAAGAGTGAACTAACTAATCAACCAAGCCAGTGCCCATATAGCATGTGGCTGTACTGTTAACACAATCTTCAAATCCAAGACTTATTAGGCCTCATGCGGCACGGACGACTGATTGCCCCCTTCAACTTGTGAAGGGCGGTCAATCGCTCCTTCAATCCTTGATTCAGTTGTCGCCCGCGCTAGTATTCAGATGGTAAATTTCACCCAGAGTAGAAGAGGATAGAGAAGATCAACAAGGCCAACTGGCCTAGCTCAGCGTTAAGTTTCAACTATCAATGACTCAGAGGTCATTCAACAAGGTACCTATAGGGTGATAAGCATGGCTAAGCATTCTACTCTACCGGAATTATATACTTCTACTTAGGTGTCAAACGAATAAGCGACAAGCGGTTCAAGGTAATGTGTCAATCGACACGCTAGATACAAGAATTAAAATGGCATGCATATAGTAACCATAAAACACAATGCAATTTTGTAAAACATAGGATAAGTATGATCAAAGAAGGAGGCATGCCTTCGTTGTTGAGTCCTTCTTCGGTAACCTGATTCTGTCCTTGTCCAACATCGTCGTCACTCCCTACTCGTCGTAACGATAGCAAAAGACAAACAATAAATGGCAAAGCAATAGAAAATCCAAATAACATCCAAAACAAATTAAGAGTGGATGGATAGCAAGATACTGATCAAGATGGAGATTCCAAAAGGAGATAACGTGACTAGAAGGTAAGTGGAGGACTTGATGAATTGACAGTGTTTAGGTTGATGATGGATAATCAAGGCTTGCCAACAATACTAACGTTCTAATACGAACTATGGTACTAACCACTAGTATTACCCACTACACATCTCACCTAACTATAAAACAAAAGCAATGGCATCAACACGCATGATAATGAAGTGTCCTTTGCATACTACACAATCATAACCATGGCATGATAAAGGTAGAACTTAACCATAATAAATATTTAGATAGAATCTAAATATTTACAATGGTTATTAGCAAGCAAATATAAACAACAACTATAATAACTCAAAAGCAAGTATTCTATATGACAACCAAACCAACATTATAAGCCATACTAGTTAAGCACTCAAACATCAATCATAACAACTATTAGCAAGTATTTCCATAAGAAAAGAAAAACCAATACTATGGTAGAAACTAATTAAACAACTCAATATAATAACACACATCTCACACGAGGCATGTGAGTATAGGATCATACAAATGTCTTAAGTAATAACACAAGCATCACAAATAAAAGTTATCAAGAGAAGATACTAAATTAGGACATGCTCTTAATAATAAAGAACAACTAATACTAATGACCACCAGAAACAATATTATCACCACATGCTTGCAATAATAAAGCACGATACACACACTGAGTGTGTGATCAAAGCACAACTCTACTGACATGACATATGACTCATCCTAAGTATAAGAGTCATAGCAACAAGTATTAAAACACTCATAAGACTAAGATGTAATGAAGTTAAACATCTATAAGAAAGAACTAAACTAAGCAACCATAACACACGCAACACCATAAGACATGAAAGATTACTTGCATGAAAGATGTCTAGGCATATCATAATGCAATAGAAAGGTAAACAAAACATATCAAACGCTAGGCATACAACAATGCAATAACCAGATAAACTAATATGATGTGTAAACATGGATGGTCATCACACGAGATACCACACTACGATACCAATACAATACAATGCAACACCCAACTTAATTTATATCGACTACATAAATCGAAAGCATGGAAATAGGACACAACTCTACGAGACTAGTTGGCACGCATGAACATGGAAGCATGAAAGTAGCACACTATACAATTGTTGTTTATAACATGCAAACACATGGACACATCATACTAAGCATGTAGGCAATTTAAACAACTAAATCATGCCATCAGCAATATCAAGAAATATACTATACTAGAATGAGTAACAAGATGGCGAGAATTCCTATGTTGTACAACCTACACTTGCAACTGCATAGTGGACAACTAGGCATGATCTAATACATGAATACATACATACACACACACACACACACTCTATGCCATCTAGTTATACAATCACAATATCATGGCACGATATTGAAGCACGAATCCTACTTAATTGAAATATATGAGATCATAAACTACTAACATGTACTTCTACCAAGCAAATATTAACCATATGATTGGTCATACAATATAATGTAGCAATGATATAACACATGCAATCAAAACATGAGTAGGACTTTGAGCAAGTGCTAACATGGCATGGTAATAAACTAAGGTAAATGGACACACATGATAGTTACCAAGATGAAATAAACTAAATTCTATTTTGCAAGAATAAATTATATATAGCAATACAAAACTAAATGATTTCATGAGCAACTATCCATGCAATCTTGTATAACACACATGTATAAAATAAAAGGAACAACTAGCCAATGATATTCTATGCTATGAACTACAATGTACTCATATCCAAACAATAAGGCATGCCATTTGACATCTAGCATAAAGAGTACTATGCAACAGCACGTACTAAAAATATATAAACATCTTTCGTAGACATGGCATATTTGCAAACAAAACAAACGTGCGGCATGGACAAAAATGAATATATAATCAATATCAAACATATATTCATTCTAAAAAAATGAAATAATCAAGACATTAGGTATTGCATAATCACATAGAGGTTACAGTAATTCTACATAAACCTACGCATGGTAATAATTTGCAAAAACATGTACATATGCATATCATAACTATATACCACAAGAAAGAAAAATATCAATATGAAATAACACGTTGAACAATTTTTTTGAAAAACTATAATCAGTGAAAGAAATAAATCTAACAAGTCCTACGTCGCACTAAAATTATAAGACGAATAACATACACTCGTAGGCATATCACGAACATAATAATATAACATACTAACAAGAAAAGTTGACCGATCAAATACTCCACATGGTAGTAATACATAAGAACTAATACAAAGGTGTATCTCACTACTACATGATGCACGGAATTATCTACACAAAATCATATAGAACTATATTAAAAACTAGTGTTACACTTAACAAGAACGACTAGATAAAACCTAAACTAAAATCAATTGACCCAACAAGCAAGATTATTCTACCAACGGGCTTCTATGGCCATAGAGAATATTTCCTCTATTAGGAACAAAGTCATGCGATGAATAAAAACTGAAGAAATATGTGGATGCCGTTGGATGGACTTCGATTCATGTAAATGGCGTGGTTGACGCAGCCAACAAGAGAAATAGGTCGAACTAGGATGTCAAGGAGATAGATTGAACAAGGTTTAGTGCATGTGCAAAATTAATTGGACAGAAACTCACCGAGCGCGACGAATTGATCCGACGAACTCGATGAACAGTGTAGACGAACATGCTGAATTCTTCACATGTAGTTGACGGAACACGTTCTTTCTTCTCTGAATGGATTCCTGGTGTGGAGATGAACCATAGGGTGCAAGGGTGCTAATGGAGATGGTCTACGTCACCGGGAACGAGCACCGGTGTCCATGGAGCACCATTCTTTGGAGAGAGAGTTTATGTAGAGAAAGAGAAGGGAGAAGTAGGAGTTTCTGCGGGGTGAAAGAGGAGGTGGAGGCGCACCTATATGTACTATCCGGTCTGAAAATGATGGGGAGTTTAAGGGAATTAGAGAGGAGGTTTCTTCATGGTTGTACGTTTCCTTCTGTAGTGGTGTGCGTGTACGTGAGTGGAGGAGGAGACGAAGCAGTTGAGACTGGCGCTTGGAAGATGGCAAGTGGAGAGAGATAAGGCAAGGGAAAAGTCAAGAAGAGGGAATTAAGGAGGAGGGCAGGAGGCAAAACGCTTGGTTGTTGGTCGTTTCTCTTCCTGTATGTTTTCTCACATGTACGTACAAACAAGAGAGAGAGAGGAGACGCTCGCTCACTAGGAGAGATGGGCTGGCCATGAGATGGAACAGGAGGAGAAAAATGGAGAGAGCCAGAGGTCATCTGCGGCCCATCATATAGAATTAAAACAAATGGGCTTTCCTATTCGGGTGAGACAAAACAAATGAATTTGAGAAAGAGAAAGAAAAACAGATTGGCTAGGCCATTCAGTTTTGATGGAAAAGTAACGTAGGTTGCATGCCCAGGGAAGAGAGAAAGATGTTGGATTAAGGGATTTTGGCCTAGAGTTTGAAAGAAGAAAAATGATTTTCCTCTTTAGAAAAATCTAGAGAAGGAAAAGAAACTTGAACAAATATCAAAAGCACCGAAGAAAATTCAAAGGCGCATATTATAATATGCCCAAGACAAGAAAATAATATCCGAGTAAAAGAAAAGAACTAAACACAAATTTTAATTTAGGTTCACATTAGTTAAAATTAAATCCATTAAATTATAAAATTCCAATTTAAGCTTGGTTAAAAAATAAAACAAATGGAATTTTCTCGCCCTGATTTTTGGAAAACTTTTTCTTAAAAAAACAAACATTCTGAGAATCGGGATTTTACAGATCTTAGGATGTTTCTCCCCCTCTACTTTGTTGTGGTGAATTGAGTTTTCCCTTTAAAGTTATCTTATCGGATTGAGTCTTGAAGGATTTGAGAACACTTGATGTATGTCTTGCATGTGCTTATCTCTGGTGACAATGTGATATCACGTGATCCACTTGATGTATGTTTTGGTGATCAACTTGCGAGTTCCGTGACCTGGTGAACTTATGCATAGGGGTTGGCACACGTTTTCATCTTGACTCTCCGGTAGGAACTTTGGGGCACTCTTTGAAGTTGTTTGTGTTGGTTGAATAGATGAATATGAGATTGTGTGATGCATATCGTATAATCATACCCCACTACTAGGGAAAACCTTATACACAGAAATTTAGCAACAGTGCGGGTTAGAAAAGGGTGCTAGTGCTAGATAGCAGTCGCGGTTCAGAATAAACCACGCTGCAGATACGATTCTAGCAGTAGCGCATGTGCCCGTAAAAGCGCTACTACTAATATTCCCATTGGTGGAACGATGGGCTACGCATAGCAGTAGCGGCCTTGCAGGAAGCGCGCTACCGCTAGGGCATGAGTAGCAGCACATTTCCCTGTAACAGCGCTGCTGCTAATGGAAATAAAATAAAATGAAAAACAAATAGAAAAGTAAATGAAAATGAAAGAAACAGAAAAAGGAGAAAGAAAAAAATAAAATGTAAAGAAAAATAAATGAAAAAGCAAAAAAACAGAGAAATGCTTAGCTGTAGCGTGTGTTAGTAAGAGGCGCTGTAGCTAACGCAGCTGCATCGCATTTCGAGGACCCCCGCTATAGAAACAGAAAAGGAAATAAAAAAGAGAGAAACTTACATATGTATAGCAGTAGCGCTTTTAAGCGCTATAGCTACCTTAGCTATAGCGCGTTCTGCGAAACGCGCTACCGCTAGTTTTGACTTAACCAAAAAAACGTTTTCCCTCCGGCCACCACTTGCCCCCCAAATCTCTCGACCCACCCCGCCGCCGTCTCCCCGATTCGTTGTCACCCCACTTTGCCACCGTCTCCTGCCGACGTCGATGCCCCCGGAGCCACCAAAGTCATGCGCCATCGACGCCATCGGAGCCGCCCCCAACGCCACGGAGCCGCGCGGCCTCATCAACGCCACCGGAGCCGCCGTCGACGCCACCGGATCCTCCCTCGCCAGAACTGCCTCCCTCGCCATCACCAGAGACGCCCTTGCCTCCCTCGCCACCACCGGAGCCATCCTCTATAAGCCCCCACCCCTCCTCTCTCTCTCTCATGCATAGGTTAGCTAGTTTAATTATGTTAATTATCTAGGTTAGGGCAAAAATTTGATTTAGGGCTTTGACAGAGAAGTAGTTAGGTTAACTAGTTTAATTAGGTTAATTACCTAGGTTAGTGCAAAAATTTAGTTAGGGCTTTGATAGAGAACTAGTCAGGTTAACTAGTTTGATTAGGCTAATTATCTAGGTTATTTAGGAAAGTTTTATTTTAAAGATGATCCCTTCCTAGACTTTTATTGTTGATTATATCTTTTCATTGAAGTGGTCATGTTGTTTGTGCCCAAGTGGCTTTGTTGTTTCAATGAAGCTGAGTGGCCTATATATATTTTACGGGAATGTTGATTCATTTCCGTTCCGGCAAATTTCAGGTTCTCGATTTGTCCACTTTTTAGCAAAGGTCATGCTGAAATTTTCCGTCAATTTCGGCATGACTTGTGCTACAAACTAGGACATATCGAGTGCCCGTGTGATTTGCCGCACCAGGAAGGAGTCAACGTTCCTGCAAAACAATAGGACCTTTTTATGTCATTATTCATTTTATTAGGTCTAGAATTAATTGACTAGATTTAATCATAGGAAACATGGCTAGCAACGATGAAGGACAGGGTTCTGGTGATTGCGACGACGCCTACCAGGCGGCAGACAAATTTTTTAGCCTTACCGATGATCAACCATGTTATTGCTGGGCCCACCGGTGGCATCGGGGACTGAGACCGACACGTAGACCGGTGCTGAGACTGAGACCGTCACTCAGACTCAGACAGGCATCGAGACTGGCGCTGAGACTGAGATCGGCGCTGCCTCGGGGAGCGGAGCCGGTGTAGAACCGAAAGCAAAGAGGCAACGGGTTCCTAACAAACTCAGGACTACTAGAGTGGTGGTCACGGAGGTGGACGACGGCAATTTTGAGCCAACAGCGCCCGAGGAAGCGTGTCGATGCTACGTCAATCAAATAGGCTGCATCGTACGGACAACCGCCACCATCAATGATGAGAAACTACAGAACATAGAAAATATGAGGAGCTCACTCCTAAAGAAGTTTCACCAGATATTCTTGTTCCCGGGATGGAATGAGAAGGATTATAAAGATCCAGATGAGGACCCGGCAATGAAGAAGATAAACAAACACGCCATGACCAAGTTTAGCGACGCGTTGGCCGCCTGGAAAAATCGAGTGAAAGCAAGGATCATCGACAAGAAGGAACCCTACTCCGAGATTGTAAAGGATAATCCGACAATCACAGAAGAGGAGTTTCAAATATTCAAGGAGGCTTGCGAGGCCGAAGATGCCAAAAAAGTCTAAGTACATGAAGGGGCTTCAAGAGAGGAACATTGGGAGCCACCACCTCGGAAGCCGTGGTTACGGCGGAAAGAGGTCCAAATGGGCCAAGGAGGATGCGAAAGCCGCGAGTCTGGGCATCCCAGACCCCTTGGCGGAGTTCATCGTCCCGCAGGAGTGTGACGTCCTCAGGGCCCGACACTGTTGGGACCCAGTGAAAAAGGTTTACGAGACAACACCGGTCATTACGGAGTTCATGAGACTGCTGGTAATTTTAGTTTCTGATCAATTCGACTGCACACGTTAGTCTTATTTGTAAACGATCATTGTGCCTTTTGCAGAGAGAGCAGCACAGGATTGCGGCCGAAAGCGACTCGCCGTCTGAGGCATTGGCAAGGCCCAAGTGGGACACTCCATTCAACCGGGCGTTGAACATATTGAAACAACAACCGGTGGATACTCGACCGTCGTATGGACGCGTGCACGGTGTCGGAGACGGCGCCACGTGGAAGAAGTACTACCGTGAGACCACGGAGGAGAGAAAGGAAAGATGGAGGTTAAATGAAGAAAACATCGACAAGAGGGTTGAGATTGCGGTTGAGAAGAAATCAACTGAGACAGTCGCAACAGCGGTAGCTGCCGCAAAACAGGTGGCTTTAGATATTTCTACTACCTTGGTTCCGGCCATTTTCAATTGGACCAGGCAAAATCCAAAAAAAGATGCAGCGGACTTTCCCCTTGCTGACTTCTTGGCGGGGAGCAGCTCGACTAGCGTTGCACCAGCACCTGCAGCTGCACCTGCTCCCGCACCGGACGTGCTAGGCGGTGCTTCGTCTTTGGCTGAGCTCGACGCCCTCACGGTATCTGTCACACCGGCCCCCTTCAATATAAATGTATAATCTCCCGTTTTCGTTGCCTTTTGGATGTCTCACGTCGCAGACTTTTCTTTGCAGGCCGACGAAACCCCGTGCACCATATTGTACACCATCGGCGACCAAAAGGTGGACGTGGGGAAGGCGACGATAATGGAGCCGAAGGAACCATTGTTCCACAGCCGGCCGATCCCCCTGAACGTCTTCAAGGTTTCTGTGGCCAGTGTCAAACCGGGCCACGAGAATTTACCTCCTCCAGTACTACTGGGGGATGACGACGAGACACCGCGGCGGCTTGGTGATTGTTGCAATGCTGGGTGGGTCCTGTTGTGGCCAAAGAGTCTGCTTCGTCTGGAGGCGGCCGGGAGCACACCCACGAGCACGCAGCCTCAGCAAGGTATGAACGTCAACACCCCACCTACCCAATTATCATTGGGTGTCGGGTTGGGTGATAGCGGACGAGGTAAGGAGGAGGCTCCATTAGTCGCTGATGACGTCGCCATGGATGAGGGTGAGGACGACGATGGCGCTGCTGAACAATATGTCTATACTGGCGCCTCCTCAGGGTTTGAGCTTCATGAGTCGGTGCCTGAATTGCTGTCTCAACATATTATGGACGACCTTCCGGTAGTAAAGAAGTTTAGGAAGAGAGCGAGGAAAGGCAAAAAATCTGTTTCTATGATCCAGCCGCCTCAGCAGCCTCGGCTTCAGGACCGTATAGATATCCCCGGTGCGGATAAATGGCATATCCCCGGTCAACCAATCCTACCTGCAACAGCGCTATGGGCCAGATTCGGCGATCTAAAGAGGCTTCATGACGATGTGCTGCGGGTAGAGAAAGACCTCATTGCCTCGAAAGATCCAGGATACCCACTCTACGTGGTTAACGTTCCGCGGCAAATGTCGTACATCGACAGCTTCCCCGCGGATAAGTTCTTCCTCCGATTCGATTACATATTCGACATGTTTCACGTGAAGAAGCTGGATTTTACGTTTGTCCGCCTTTATGCCTTGCACATGAACTACATCATCGGGGTTGAGTAGATATCTCATATCTGTGTCGCTGACCCGTACTACATGCACGAGGGCTTCTTGGGAGTCTGCGCAAATCACCATGAATATGCGAGGGATTACATCGTCAATTTCATGCTCGCCAATAAGGACAAGGAGGCGATTCTCGTGCCTTATCATCCCGTGTAAGTCATCCGCGCTGCTATCCTTCCTTCGATTTCAATCATTCATTTGCACGGTGGAGGCTAATTAATTTGAGGACTTATTTTGCGCAGCGGCGGGCGCACCGTCCTCATCATCCTCTACCCCCGATTCTCCCACGCTCTTTACTTGGACTCGTCGAAGAACATTCAGAAAAAGGATTACACCCACATCGAGGATGTTCTCGACAGTGCTATGTTTTACTACCAAGCAAGGGGTGGAGAGGTCAGGGACAAGAAGAGAAGGGGCGGCAGGGTCGCCTTCGGCCATAAGACCGACTTCTGCTGCATCCAGCAACCGAACGATTCTGTTAATGATGGATTCTATGTCCTACACCACATGCTGGAGTACAGATGGGATCACCAGAACCTTCGCATGTCACCTAGATCCGGCGATGCCCATATTCTGCAATGGGCAAAGGACATAGGAGATATCGAGGAACATCGACTTCGAGCTGAGTTCTATAACATCCAGCGCGAACTTGCCCAAATCATCATGAAGGAGGTTGTCAGAAAAACTGGGATGTTCTATGGAGAAGGACAAATGTCGCGGGAAGACGTCCGAACATGGATAGCCTCTCAGCGTCTCGACCTGAAGCCTTTCACTAGGCTCTGGGACTATCTCCCTGACTTGGATGGATGGAACGACATGTTGGAGTGATTGTCGATATATGACAATGTGTCCGTTCAGTCCATACTTTCTGTATGACAAAACTTTGAGTTATGCACGGTGAAACTTTATTTGTGATGTAATTAAACCGTCCTCCTCCTCGACTAGCGAAAATCACTCTAGTTAGGGCATTTTGGGGTACGATGAACTTTGTTATTTATGCTTATGATATGTTGTTTTTATTTTTGCCAAGTCTGTCTCTTTCTGTTGCACAACTATATATGTTGCATATCATCGACTCATGTGGTGATGTAGGTGCATAGATCATAGATGGCGAAGAAGTGCTATGCCAGGAGTATATATACGACAAGTGGCCGGAGTGTCAGGCCCTTCCGGTTTCCGAGCGACAGGCAGTAGTTAGTTTAGAGGTTCACGCTAATGCGAAACAGGGATACGAACTCATGTTCTCAAAGTGATAGCTCTTCTCGCGTATATCATTGTTTAGATGGATGATGATGTATTTGCATATCATTTGAGACTTGTATCGCTATTTTCGAGATGATGACGAGAGACCACTTTGTGTTGGATGATGATTATGATGATGACATGATTTGATGAGACTAATTGTATGTATATGCTATGATTACATTTGTATGTGTATGATATGCTAAAGATTATTGTATAAAGCCTATTCAAATACAAAACAAATACAAAACAAATATGCAGGAAAAAAACTAATAAATAAACTAGTAGTAGCGGGGGGGGGGGGAATTTAGCAGTAGCGCCGCATTGTCAGTAGCGCGTCCCAGCAAACAGCGTTACAGATAATATCAGTAGCGCCCTTTCCCAAAGAGCGCTACAGCTATTCATGTATAGCAGTAGCGTGGGACAACCGGCGCTATTGCTATACGTTAGCTGCAGCGCCTCATTAGTAGCTCCGGTGCCCGCGCTACTGAGAGGCCCAAAACCCTCGTTGCTGGTAGGCTTTTCCCTAGTAGTGCCCATGGATACTTGAGGTGACATTGGAGTATCTAGGTGACATTAGGGTTTTGGTTGATTTGTGTCTTAAGGTGTTATTTTACTACGAACTCTAGGCAATTTGTGACACTTATAGGAATAGCCCAACGAATTGATCGGAAAGAATAACTTTGAGGTGGTTTCGTACCCTATAATAATCTCTTCGTTTGTTCTCCACTATTAGTGACTTTGGAGTGACTCTTTCTTGCATGTTGAGGGATAGTTATATGATCCAATTATGTTATTATTGTTGAGAGAACTTGCACCAGTGAAAGTATGAACCCTAGGCCTTGTTTCCTAGCATTGCAATACCGTTTTCGCTCACTTTTATCATTAGTTACCTTGCCATTTTTATATTTTCAGATTACAAAAACCTTTATCTACCATCCATATTGCACTTGTATCACCATCTCTTCGTCGAACTAGTGCACCTATACAATTTACCATTGTAATGGGTGTGTTGGGGACACAAGAGACTCTTTGTTATTTGGTTGCAGGGTTGTTTGAGAGAGACCATCTTCATCCTACGCCTCCCACGGATTGATAAACCTTAGGTCATCCACTTGAGGGAAATTTGCTACTGTCCTACAAACCTCTGCACTTGGAGGCCCAACAACGTCTACAAGAAGAAGGTTGTGTAGTAGACATCAAGCTCTTTTCTAGCGCCGTTGCCGGGGAGGTTAGCGCTTGAAGGTATATATTTAGATCTTGCAATTGAATCTTTTAGTATCCTGTTTTATCACTAATTTAGTTTATAAAAGAAAAATAAAATATGGAATTGAGGGTACCTCATATCCTTCATCTTTTCAATGTCTTTCATGAAAATAAGGATTCCGATAATTGTGCTCAAGTGCTAGAAGAAGAATGCATTAGAATGTTCGGCACTAAATATTTGAATGATGAGCATGATTGATATATTGTAAATATGAATTCCTTGAATATCCATGATGCTAATGATATGCAAAGCCACAAGCTTGGGGAAGCTATGTTTGATGAAGATGATATTTTTTGTCTCCCAAGTTTTGATGAGCAAATTTATTATGATGATAGCATGCCTACTATTTATGATAATTATATTGATGAAAGTGGGTTTAGAAGAGTGTCAACTTTAGGAAGTGATGATCCCACTATTTTTGAGGATGTTGAATCTTATTGTGATAATTATAAAAGTGGATTTGGAGAGGTCATGACTTTATTTAGTAATGATTCCACTATTTTGGAAGAGGTTCCAATTAATTATGAGAACAAAGTTACTATCTATGATGATTATTGTGATGACTTATATGCTATAAAGAATAATGATATCCATGAAACTTGTCACCATGATTTTAATTTTCAATTGGATTATGCCTGACATGATACTTATTTCGTTGAGTTTGCTCCCACTACTATTGATGAGAAGAAATTTGCTTATGTGGAGAGTAATAAAAATTCTATGCTTGTGCATGATGAAAAGAGTTCTTTATGTGATGGTTATATTGTTGAATTCATCCATGATTCTACTTCAATTTATTATGAGGGAGGAATATATGCTTGTAGGAATTGCAATAATATCAAGTTTCCTCTTTATGTGTTGAAAATCTTGAACTTATCCTTGTTTTACCTTCCTATCCAAGTTGATTCTTGTTCCCACAAGTTTTTTTTCTCACAAAGTCCCTATTCATAGGAAGTGGGTTATGCTTAAATGTGCTAGTTATATTCTTCATGACGCTCTCTTTATGTTTCAATTCTTATCTTTTATGTGAGCATCATTGAAATCATCATGCCTAGATAGGGGTGTTAAACGATAGCGCTTGTTGGGAGGCAACCAAATTTTATTTTTGTTCCTGTTTAGTAGTAAATAATTCATCTAGCCTCTGTTTATATGTGGTTTTATGTTTTAATTAGTGTTTGTGCCAAGTAGAACCTTTGGGAAGACTTGGGTGAAGTCTTTGCGATCTTGCTGTAAAAAACAGAAACTTTTGCGCTCACGAGATTAGCTTCCATTTTTTACTGGAGAGTGCGATTAGGTTGATTCTTTTTAGATGATTAATAGACAAATTACTCACGTCCTTAAATTTATTTCAGAATTTTTGGATTTACATAAGTATACGTCTGATACAGATTACTACAGACTGTTCTATTTTTGACAGATTCTGTTTTCATTGTGTTGTTTGCTTATTTTGATGAATCTATGAGTAGTATCGGAGGGTATGAACCATAGATAAGTTGGAATACATTAGATATTACACCAATATAAATAAAGAATGAGTTCACAACAGTACAAAAAGTGGTGATTTTTTCTTCTTATACTAATGGAGCTTACGAGTTTTCTGTTGAGTTTTGTGTTGTGAAGTTTTCAAGTTTTGGGTAAAGATTTGATGGACTACGGAATAAGGAGTGGCAAGAGCCTAATCTTGGGGATGCCCAAGGCACCCCAAGGTAATATTCAAGGACAACCAAGAGCCTAAGCTTGGGGATGCCCCGGATGGCATCCCCTCTTTCGTCTTCGTTCATCGGTAACTTTACTTGGAGCTATATTTTTATTCACCACATGATATGTGTTTTGCTTGGAGCATCATTTTTTTTTGTTTTGCTTGATGTTTGAATAAAATACCAAGATCTGAAATTATTAAATGTTAGAGAGTCTTCACATAGTTTCATAATTATTCGACTACTCATTGATCTTCACTTATATCTTTCGGAGTAGTTTGTCTTTTGCTCTAGTGGTTCACTTATATCCTTTTAGAGCACAGCGATGGTTTTATTTTAAAGAAATAGATGAACTCTCATGTCTCACTTATATCATTTTGAGAGTCTCTAAACAGCATGGTAATTTGCTTCGGTTACGAAACTAGTCCTAATATGATGGGCATCCAAGATGGGTATAATAAAAACTTTCATATAAGTGCGTTGAATACTATGAGAAGTTTGATACTTGATAATTGTTTTGAGATATGAAGATTGTAATATTAGAGTCGTGATAGTTGAGTAATTGTGAATTTGAGAAATACTTGTGTTGAGGTTTGCAAGTCCCGTAGCATGCACGTATGGTAAACGTTGTGTGACAAATTTGAAGCATGAGGTGTTCTTTGATTGCCTTCCTTATGAGTGGCGGTCGGGGACGAGCGATGGTCTTTTCCTACTAATCTATCCCCCTAGGAGCATGCGTATAGTGCTTGGTTTTTGATTACTTGTAGATTTTTGCAATAAGTATGTGAGTTCTTTATGACTAATGTTGAGTCCATGGATTATACGCACTCTCACCCTTCCATCATTGCTAGCCTCTTCGGCACCGTGCATCGCCCTTTCTCACCTCGAGAGTTGGTGCAAACTTCACTGGTGCATCCAAACCCCGTGATATGATACTCTATGTCACACATAAACCTCCTTATATCTTCCTCAAAACAGCTACTATACCTACCTATTATGGCATTTCCATAGTTATCCCGAGATATATTGCCATGCAACTTTCCACCATTCCGTTCATCATGACACACATCATCATTGTCATATTGCCTTGCATGATCATGTAGTTGATATCGTATTTGTGGCAAGTCCACCATGCATAATTTATCATACATGTCACTCTTGATTCATTGCCCATCCCGGTACACCGCTAGAGGCATGCATATAGAGTCATATTTTGTTCTAGTATCGAGTTGTAATCTTTGAGTTGTAAATAAATAGAAGTGTGATGATCATCATTAATAGAGCATTGTCCCGAAAAAAAGGCCAAATAAAAAAGGGGAAAGGCCAAATAAAAAAGGGGAAAGGCCAAATAAAAAAGGAAAAAAAGGAAGGCCAAATAAAAAGAATAAAAAGGGACAATGTTACTATCCTCTTTTCCCACACTTGTGCTTCAAAGTAGCACCATGATCTTTATGATAGAGAGTCACTTGTTTTGTCACTTTCATATACTAGTGGGAATTTTTCATTATAGAACTTGGCTTGTATATTCCAACAATGGGCGTCCTCAAATGCCCTAGGTCTTCGTGAGCAAGCAAGTTGGATGCACACCCACTTAGTTTCTTTTGTTGAGCTTTCATACATTTATAGCTCTAGTGCATCCGTTGCATGGAAATCCCTACTCCTCACATTGACATCAATTGATGAGCATCTCCATAGCCCGTTGATTAGCCGTGTCAATGTGAGACTTTCTCCTTTTTTGTCTTCTCCACACAACCCCCATCATTATATTCTATTCCACCCATAGTGTTATATCCATGTCCCACGCTCATGTATTGAATGAAAGTTGAAAAAGGTTTGAGATTACTAAGGTATGAAACAATTGCTTGGCTTGTCATCGGGGTTGTGCATGATGAGAGCATTCTTGTGTGACGAAAATGGAGCATGACCAAACTATATGATTTTGTAGGGATGAACTTTCTTTGGCCATATTATTTTGAGAAGACATAGTTGTTTAGTTAGTATCATTGAAGTATTATTATTTTTATGTCAATATTAAACCTTTGTCTTGAATTTTATGGATCTGAATATTCTTGCCACAATAAAGAGAATTACAGGGATACATATGTTAGGTAGCATTCCACATCAAAAACTTTGTTTTTATCATTTACCTACTCGAGGATGAGCAGGAATTAACCTTGGGGATGCTTGATACGTCTCCAATGTATCTATAATTTTTTATTCTTCCATGCTATTATATTATCAACCTCGGATGTTTTATATGCATTTATATGCTATTTTATATGATTTTTGGGACTAACCTATTAACCTAGAGCCCAGTGCCAGTTTCTGTTTTTTCCTTGTTTTTGAGTATCACAGAAAAGGAAAATCAAACGGAGTCCAATTGACCTGAAACTTCACGGAACTTATTTTTAGACCAGAAGAAGGACATGGAGTGAAAGAGTTGGGCCAGAAGAGTCCCGGGCTGCCCACGAGGGTGGGGGGCGTGCCCACCCCCTGGGCGCGCCTCCCTACCTCGTGGACATCTCAGGGACCCTCCTGACTTGTTCCCGACTCCAAAACCTCTTATATAACCCCTAACTTCCAGAAAGAAACTTAGATCAGGAGTTCCACCGCCGCAAGCCTCTGTAGCCATCGAAAACCAATCTAGACCCATTCCGGCACCCTGCCGGAGGGGGGAATCCCTCTCCGGTGGCCATCTTCATCATCCCGGCGCTCTCCATGACGAGGAGGGAGTAGTTCACCCTCGGGGCTGAGGGTATGTACCAGTAGCTATGTGTTTGATCTCTCTCTCTCTCTCTCTCTCTCTCTCTCTCTCTCTTTCTCTCTCTCTCTTGTGTTCTTGATTTGGAACGATCTTGATGTATCGCGAGCTTTGCTATTATAGTTGGATCTTATGATGTTTCTCCCCCTCTACTCTCTTGTGGTGAATTGAGTTTTCCCTTTGAAGTTATCTTATCGGATTGAGTCTTGAAGGATTTGAGAACACTTGATGTATGTCTTGCATGTGCTTATCTGTGGTGACAATCGGATATCACGTGATCCACTTGATGCATGTTTTGGTGATCAACCTGAGAGTTCCGTGACCTCATGAACTTATGCACAGGGGTTGGCACACGTTTTCATCTTGACTCTCCGGTAGAAACTTTGGGGCACTCTTTGAAGTTCTTTGTGTTGGTTGAATAGATGAATCCGAGATTGTGTAATGCATATCGTATAATCATACCCACGGATACTTGAGGTGACATTGGAGTATCTAGGTGACATTAGGGTTTTGGTTGATTTGTGTCTTAAGGTGTTATTTTACTACGAACTCTAGGGATGTTTGTGACACTTATAGGAATAGCCCAACGGATTGATTGAAAAGAATAACTTTGAGGTTGTGTCATACCCTACAATAATACCTTCGTTTGTTCTCTGCTATTAGTGACTTTGGAGTGACTCTTTGTTGCAGGTTGAGGGATAGTTATATGATCCAATTATGTTATTATTGTTGAGAGAACTTGCACTAGTGAAAGTATGAACCCTAGGCCTTGTTTCCTAGCATTGCAATACCGCTTTTGCTCACTTTTATCATTAGTTACCTTGCTGTTTTTATATTTTCAGATTACAAAAACCTTTATCTACCATCCATATTGCACTTGTATCACCATCTCTTCGCCGAACTAGTGCACCTATACAATTTACCATTGTATTGGGTGTGTTGGGGACACAAGAGACTCTTTGTTATTTGGTTGCAGGGTTGTTTGAGAGAGACCATCTTCATCCTAAGCCTCCCATGGATTGATAAACCTTAGGTCATCCACTTGAGGGAAATTTGCTACTGTCTTACAAACATCTGCACTTGGAGGCCCAACAACGTTTACAAGAAGAAGGTTGTGTAGTAGACATCATTTTCTAATCCATTTAGGTGCACAGTCACGTGAGCATGTAGCTCAAATTTGATTTTTGCACATTAAACCCGTAGAAAATCAATCAATTAATGTACTAAAATGTCTTAATGATATTTTTTTGAAATTAAAATGCCCCTCATTTGGTAACATATGTTCACTGCGGGATAATTAATTTAACATGCATCGTAGTTGCAGTGGATTCGCGGTCTGTGTGTGGGTATGTGTGTCTGGGGGTGGCGGGTGGCAGGTGGCTCGTAGTACATGATATGTCTCCAACGTATCTATAAGTTTTGATTGTTCCATGTTGTTATATTATCTTGGATGTTTTATAATCATTTTATAGTTATTTTATATCATTTTTGGTACTAACCTATTGACATAGTGTCAAGTGTTAGTTGCTATTTTTTCCATTGCAGAAAATCAATATCAAACGGAGTCCAAATACCACAAAACTTTACGAAGAATTTTTATAGGCCAGAAGGAACACAACAGGCCCTGGCTACACCTTGGGGGTGCCACGAGGGGGCACAACCCACCAGGGTGCGCCAGGAGGCCCAGGCGCACCCTAGTGGGTTGTGCCCACGTCGGATGCCCCCCGGACCGCCTCTTTGCTCTATAAATACCCAAATATACCCAAAACCCTAGGGGAGTCGTTGAAATATTCATCCAGCAGCCACGGAGTCTAGAACCACCAGATCCAATCTAGACACCATCTCGGATGGGGTTCACCACCTCCATTGGTGCCTCTCCAATGATGCGTGAGTAGTTCTTTGTAGACCTTCGGCTCCTTAGTTAGTAGCTATATGGATTCCTCTCTCTCTCTCTCTCGATTCTCAATACAATGGTCTCTTGGAGATCCATATGATCTAACTCTTTTGCGGTGTGTTTGTTGGAATGATGAACTTTGAGTTTATGATCAGATCTATCTTTTTATATCCATGAAAGTATTTGAGTTTCTTTGATCTCGTTTATGCATGATTGCTTATAGCCTCATATTTCTTCTCCGATATTTGGGTTTTGTTTGGCCAACTTGATCTATTTATCTTGCAAAGGGAAGAGGTGCTTTGTAGTGGGTTCGATCTTACGGTGCTTGATCCCAGTGATAGAAGGGGAACCGCCACGTATGTATCGTTGCTACTAAGGATAAAACATGGGGTCTATCTCTACATATATAGATCTTGTCTACATCATGTCATCGTTCTTATTGCATTACTCTGTTTCTCCATGAACTTAATACACTAGATGCATGCTGGATAGCGGTCGATGTGTGGAGTAATAGTAGTAGATGCAGGTAGGAGTCGGTCTACTAATCTTGGACCTGATGCCCATATAATGATCATTGCCTGGATATCGTCATGAGTATTTGAAGTTCTATCAATTTCCCAACAGTAATTTGTTCACCCACCGTTTGCAATTTTTCTCGAGAGAAGCCACTAGTGAAATCTACGGTTCCCGGGTCTCTTTCTCATATTATTTTCCTTTGCGATCTACTTTTATTTGCTTTTATTTTCAGATCTATTAATCCAAAAACCCAAAAATACTTTGCTACACTTTATTTTATTTGCGATCTATTTATTCAATCTATTACAACTTTCTCCCGTCACGCACCAATTTCTGGCACCGTTGCCCGAAAGGGATTGGCAACCCCTTTAACACTTCAGGTTGCGAGGATTTGTTATCTGTGTGCAGGGGCTGTTTACATTGCATTGTTTGGTTCTCCTACTAGTTCGATAACCTTGATTTCATATCTGAGGGAAATACCTACCGCCGCTATGCTGCATCATCCCTTCCTCTTTGGGGAAATACCGACGTAGCTTCAGGCGACATCAAAAGGAATTTCTGGCACCGTTGTCGGGAGCATCTTCAACATATACCAGGTTCCTAATCACAAATCTCATCTCCTCGTAATTTACATTATTTTCCATTTGCCTCTCGTTTTCCTCTCCCCCACTTCACAAAAATTTTCCGTTTTATTCGCCCCTCTTTTTCGTTCGTCATTTTCTTGCCGGATCTGTTTTTGTGTGCAACTTTGTTTGCCATTATTATCATTATGGATAGTCCTTCTCCTATTGCCTGCACTCCCGAGAACGAGGTTCTCAACTTTAAACCAAGGGGAGGAGAAAAATTAAAAGATGCCTGGTATAGGATTTGCAATGCTCGTAATAGATCAACCCGTAAGCAATCCACCTTAGGGAGTCCTGGATTAGGGGGTATCCAGACGGCCGGATTATATCTTTCGGCCGGACTGTTGGACTATGAAGATACAAGATTGAAGACTTCGTCCCGTGTCTGGATGGGACTCTACTTGGCGTGGAAGGCAAGCTAGGCAATACGGATATGTATATCTCCTCCTTTGTAACCGACCTTGTGTAACCCTAGCCCCCTCCGGTGTCTATATAAACCGGAGGGTTTTAGTCCATAGGACAACATACAATCATACCGTAGGCTAGCTTCTAGCGTTTAGCCTCTCTGATCTCGTGGTAGATCAACTCACTACTAGGAAAAGGCCTACTAGTGGCGCACCAGTTTTGCCTACTAATGGCGCACTACTGGTGCGCCACTAGTACCACGCCACTAGTATTATATACTAATGGCGCACCATTGGTGCGCCATTAGTATCTGGTATACTAATGGCGCACCACGTCGTGCGCCATTAGTATAGACCAACATGCGCCATTAGTATGCCTCCCAGGGGGGCATATTTACCCATGTGCTTTGGCATACTAATGGCGCACTGTGGGGTGATGCGCCATTAGTATCCTTTGGCACACTAATGGCGCACTGTGTAGTGATGCGCCATTAGTATCCTTTGGCATACTAATGGCGCACTTTGAGGTGATGCGCCATTAGTATGAATATTAGGTTTTATTTTTTTTACTTTTCTGATTTTTGCACCAGAACAAAATATATTATTGGGCAGAATATAGACAGCACCACATAGCAACGCAGATTCATCGAATACAATAGAAGATTAGTCTCCGAATACAATTCATCATATTAGTCTCCGAATTCAAAAGACCGAACAAAGATAGACCATTACAGGTCTCGAGACCGCAAGTAGCGAGTTTGTCTTCACATTACAAGTCGATATCGATCATCTAAACTACCATCACATAGAAGAGAGTTGCGGTCATCACGATGAGCATCATCGCGATGAAACTAGTCTGCATCCGGTTCCTCCAACGCTCCCTCCTCTCTCCCGCTAGATAGCAGGCGTATCTAGATTCCGCCTCCGCCCTAGTGGTGTACCCTTTGTAACTGTTACTGCTGAAACGGTGAACCTGTCTCCGACACTCCTCCCAGTCGTCGTAGACTCCGGGAACCTTACCCTTGTACACGACATACGATGACATCTCTATGCACAAGCCAAACAACAGACAATACATAAGCAATATATAAGTATGCAACAAAAGGATCGGAAGAGAAAAGCAAGACATTAATAGCACGATTCATGGTCCTACTAATAAATAGCATCAATTACATCTAAGTTGAACGACTGTCCAAACCAAAGAGACATACAATTCATTAAAGTTTAATTACAATATGAGCCAATCAATGTTTCAGAACTACACATAGCATCACTACTTTCGACTCGACTCATGGGACCGGAGCGTGGATGAAGCCGCCGTCTGTTGTGATGGTCAGGAAATCACGGGCGTTGTCAGCCTGCATTTGTAGCGTTGTGTATATCTCACTGTTGGACGATTGATATCTGAGGTAGAACTGCCCCGAGGTATGAAGGACATCTTGATGGATGATTTCCGCAAACTCCGAATGAATGCGAAAGAATTCTTGTCTGATGTCCGCGTCCTGGATTGCCGACAAGCTCGCGGCCCAATCTTTGAGTTTATCTGGTAGCAGAAGGTGATGATGGTCCCGTACGATCACCCGCATGTGATGGAGGGCGTAGTAGGAATCCTTCTGACCGCCAGGCGGCTGCTTGATGCAGCAGAACTTAGTATTGTGGGCGAACATGTGCCTGCCGTACCTACGAACTGGCCTGGTGAAGGTGCCTCCAGATTTGGCGTAGCCGGGGAGAACATCATCAAGAACTTTCTTGATATTTGTATAGTCTATCTTGGAGTCATGGTTCGGGTCGAAATACGTGGCCATGGAATATTTCGGGCTTAAGAGGATGAGTGTGCAATGTGTGTCACTGCACAGAACATGGAATGTTAGAAAAAAAGAACGATCGAAATCTAAGAAATCATATGTTACGGGGCGGTTAGGGGATGACTTACTCGGGAAAGTAAGGCACGAGGAAGTTATCCTTATCTGGGTTTGCCAGAATGACGCCTTCGAGGTATGAACTCGTGACTTGGCGGTCCCCAGCGCTGCCCAAGAGCTTGGCACGCATGTAGAAGGGGTCGACTATCACGATGTCCAGGGTCTTGTCTCTAATGATCCGCATCTCCATACTCAGCGAAAACAGCCAAACGAAGGTGTAGTGCAGCGGATGAAGGTTAAACATAGCAAAGATGTCATCAAACCGTAGTATGATCGTACCCCCGATGGCGCCATCCACAAAGCCCTTGCCCTCTGGCACCTTGGCCACGAAAACCGGGTATGCCACATCATTCTCTCTGAGACACCGCTTCTCCAAAGAAAGAACACTGTCATGCAGACTCCGCATAGCACCGGTTGCAGCATTGAGCATATTTGTCGGTAGCATCGCCCTACCCGCCACATGCACCCTCCTCGAGATATCCTTAGGTGAAGGTGGCCCGTCCTGAGCACGGATCGTACTCGGTGCCGGCTGGCTCGCACCGGCACCCTTTTTAGCCTTTCGTTTCCGTCCCTTCTTCTTGATCTGATGTAATGGGACCAAGTTCTGCTCACATACCGCCTTCTTGAGCGTGTTGGGGTTGATAATATTTCGCACCTCAGCTATCTGAGGCTCGGTGAAGGAGGCAGCTGGAGGCGTCTCCTGAGAACTGAACGCCAGACGACGCCTGTTGCAATTGGGTTTCTCCGCCGTACCAGCTAGATCACGGTCGTCTTGGTTGGGTTCTTGAGAAGGAGGCCCGCAGAACTCGTCGCTGTACCCATGTTCGGCAAAGTACTTATCGACGTTGGTAAATGTACCATCATCATTGTCGTCGTCGCCCGGATCCTGTGCCATATGCATGTCCGGATCCTGTGCCATAGGGATGTCTGGCATGTCCGATAGCATTGCGGCGTTCTTGCCATGGCTTGGCGCCGGCATGACTGGCGGTCTTGTCTGTGGGGTGGTGTCCCCCGCCCCCAAATGAATCTGGCTCTTTGGCCAAAGCAGGGGCCAGCTTACGCAGGCGCTGAGGGTTATCTCATCTTCTTCGTCGGCCCCAGTGGGTCGAATCGGAGGCAACAACTCGTCGCAGCCTGGCAGCACCCGAACCACTTCAACCCTATACACTGTGGGTGGCATCGGATTACCATGGAACACAGGGTTGCCCGGTTGAACGATTCTGCCCTTGGCGACATCGACCAACTCGCCGCCCATGAAGTGCAGGAGAGTGCAAGGAACGTCGGCGGCGCCCTGCGAAAACATGTAGGGCGCCAGGGATGCCCAGTCAAAGGCAAGGAGATGAAGTCATCGGCTGAGAGGCTTAGTTACCGTGATGCCGTCGAGCTCGGCTAATGTCGAGGCACCGCCAACGGCGGGCGTGCAACTGACGGTGGGGCCGCTTGCTGGTGAGGTGCCGGCCGACATACAACCGGGTGCATTAAGCTCCAATGCCCGTGCCGGCGCCGGAGACACGAATACCGCCTCTGTCGGAGATACCAATGGCACCGCCAGAGACACCAATGGCGCCGCCTATGCGTTGTGCGAGTTGCTGGCCATGAAGCTGGAAACCGGGGGAGGCCCCTGTTGGCCGCCCGCAATCCACGTCGTCAGCCCATGAATCAATGTAGGCACCATGGCGTTGAGAGTCGTTCCCAGTTGTTGTTGCACTTGCTCTTGGACAATCTCCGGAATCCGCGCCACTTGTACCTTGAGTGCTTCAACCTCGCGCGACTGGCTTTCCGAGCTGGTCTTTTTCTCCTTTCGCCCACCAGCGGTATAGTATGACGACCATTTTGTGGACAAGCCTTTGCCGGCCACACGACCAGCTGACGTCAGCTTACTAAGCTTATCCTTGTTTTTCATTATGTTCAACGCCCTATTTAAAGGGGTGTCGAAAGGGGAGCTCTGAGACGACCCCGCGCTACTGCTTTCATTGTCCTGCGGAAGGAACGTGAACCATTTAGAAATATTGGGGATTAATTAGAATGCAACCATATGGAGCTAATTACGCAGGGGTGTATTCCTTACCAGAACATGGTCAAGCGCCCTGGTCTTCGGATCCGTGGTAAGCTCCTTTGTTACCGGGTCCTCCTTGTACCGGGCCCTGAGAAAGTTCCTGGTCTACTTGTCATGGTATTTCTCGAAGCGGGGCGGTAGGCCTTGCTCGGCACGCTCCGCGTCCTCCTTGTCCCATATAGGCCCCGCCACTCTGTAACCACCGGGACCGAGTTGGTGGACCCCTAAGTTCAACTACCGCATTTCTTTCCCCCACTGACTTGATTCAGAGGTTGCGCTGCTCTCGCACTTGATCTTGAACTCCTTGTAGTCATCTTCGCTCATCAAAGGATATTTCGCCTTGATCTTCTCATAACTAACACCTTTTTCAATCATTGCCTTCACCGTGCTTCTCCAAGTAAATAGGGCCGTGCTCATCCTCATGAGGGCGGCACTGTTCACTTTATTCCCTGAGAGGCGTGTGTTTGCAAACTCAGCGGGGAACTTGTATCGTTCGTGCAGCTTCGTGAAGAGGAGGCTGCGCAAATTCCCTTAGTCCTTATGCCTTAGGTTCTCGGTGCTGATCGAGACGCTGCTCCGAAGAATGCACACGAGCTGAACCGAGTACCCCTTGACTACTTCTTTGGGCGCCGTCGGAGTTCACTTCAGTAAATTCCTCCTTGACGGTGCCGAGCACGCTCGGGCGCCGGTCCTTCTGTTGCCTCTTCGGTTGGCTGCCATCTGTGCATGCACCGCCATCATCAGTGGTGGCATCCTCGGCGGCACCATCAGTGGTGTTATCCCCGACGCCACTAGGGGTTGTGTAGTTAGGATCGGTGTCTTCCGCGGTGTCCTCATAGCGGTGAGGTTCTTCCTCCAACTCCTGGGACAGCTCCCAGAATTGCTTGCCGCCCGAACCGCCGGCCTCATCGTTGTGGGCCATGTTTCGCTCTAAATAGGAAAAAAGTTTGGTAAAAAAGTTGGTTATTGTCAAGGAACAAGATCATGGTCTCATCATTTAGGGTTTGTCGACACCGAGGCATCCTAAAAGCTAATCTTTTATCATTTAGGGTTTGTCAATGCCGAGGCACCCTAAAAGCCTAAGCGTACATCATTTAGGTTCTCATCGACACCGAGGCACCCTAAAAGCCAAGGTTTCTTCATTTAGGGTTTGTCGACTCTAAGTTGGACCTAATCACTTGGCTCTATTGCCACCTATGGTTTAATGCAGCAAGAATAAAGGGGCAGTTGGTCCTACTTAATTAAGTACTAAGATACCCTGGCCCATGCATTAGTAGCAAGTACCCCATATGTCCGATTTTTAGCAAAGTCATGCTAAAATTCACGGAAAATTTCAGCATGACCTTTGCTGAAAATAGGACATATGGAGTACCCGAATTTGCCGAAACGGAAGTTAATCGACATTCCGGCAAACTCAAGGGCCTCTCGGGGTACCTGCAAAATCATCACGACACGAAGGTCGGAGACAAAACCCAGCAAACTAGCACCACAATGTGCCTCTACTTTCATATGGATGAAAAGGCCACAGACCATATGGTCCTCTACTTTCATATGGACAAAAATCATCTCAACTTATGTGAGCTTCCATTCCAGATCTAATAGGTCACCCAACAAAAAATCATCAATAGTTTAGCAAGTCTGTACAAACACAGGAAGAATAGAAAGTTTGCTGCCTATTCAAACACAGAAACAAAACACTACTTGAAACTTTTGCTACATTTGGACCATGGCAATTTACTTTCATGGAGCATGTGCATTAAGTCCAGAAGCAAAGACTCTACAGTGAAATGAAAAAAAACCTTGGAAATATATTTATGATAACTTTGAATGGATCGGAAGGTGCAGATGCACTTGTAAAAAAAGGTATGCATTTGCAGCAGCTTTGTTCTGATGATGACACCATTCTGTTAAGAAGGCAAGATACACATACATACAGGTAGGAGCTGCAACTATCAATTGCAATCTGACCACCATTATAACATGTGCCTCCAAAACCTAGTACTGAAAGGTGGAAGCAGGGCAGGAAAAAAGGGTTGATGATGATGCAGAGATGGCTGGCTGGCTGACTCCATTGACACACACAATTAATGGGCCTCCCAAATTAAACTGGCCACCCAGCCAGCTAGCTAATGATACTAGCCCATGATTATGACCTGTCTTTAGCCATGAATTTCTCTAGAGATGATTCATGACACTGCACCAACGGTCAGAGCACATCTCTCTTTTCTTTTTTGTAGCCCAAGGTATCCACCAAATAAGATCCAATTAAAAAGAAAAAATGGAGTTGTCTGCTTCAAAAAAATATGATGTCCCAGTGTTGTAAGATGGACCAACTGTATCAAATACCACCAGAGATTATAGTTGGTAGCGATAATCAGTATCAAGTTATTCAGAGAAAAGAACATTTTGGGGAGCTTTTTTAGCATATTTGTTATGGTTCCTGTGGCAACTCTCAGCTTTCATATTCTAATGATACATGGCCATTGTCATTGAAGATGTCATGAATCATCTCTAGAGAAATTCAAACACCTAGTACTAACAAAACATCCATACATTACTAATGAATTTTGTTCCAGGTGACAATTAAAACCTAGTACTGAATTTACTAATGAACTGATGATGTAGAGAAGCGTAGGAACAAAACCTAGTACTGAATCAGACTGGAAAGATCATATGTGCTCTTGAGATTGAACGAGATCGATCTAGGGTTTGAGCGAGGTGCACCAGGAGACGGCGAAGCAGAGGTAGCGGGTGACGCCGGAGACCAGCAGCTGCTTGAGGAGGAGCATGAAGAAGGCGCAGACGCCATAGACGGTGGAGGCGTCGGTGTCGTAGAGGCAGTAGGAGCGCTCGTCGTACTCGTCCAGCACCACCTTGCCCTGCGAGACAGAGAAGGGGCCGTCAGCGGAGGGCAAGGGGAGGAGGAGGGGTGGGAGGGTTGGGGGGCGTACGGTGCTGCGTCGCTGCTCGGCACCGACGGCGAGGAGGAAGGCGAAGACATTGAGGAAGATGAGGAAGCCGCAGAGCGCGAGGGAGGCCGGACGCGAGGTGGCGAACCCGGCCACGGGCGGAAGGGGGACGGCGAGGGAGGCGGCGCTCGGCTCGGGGACGGCGAGCACGAGGGAGCAGCGAGCACGGCCCGGGATGGTGAGCAAGGGGACGGGGCAGGGGGAGATATTAGAGAGAAATGTGAGAGATTGGGGATTTAGTGTGGGGGGAAGCTTACTAATGGCGCACCCCGCGGCGGTGCGCCATTAGTATGGTTTTTTAGATAGCAATGGCGCACCCGCGGTCGGTGCGCCATTATTAATCGTTTTTTATATAGCAATGGCGCACCAGCCAAAGGTGCGCCATTAGTAATCTTTTTTTATATATAGCAATGGCGCACCAGCCAAAGGTGCGCCATAAGTATTTTTATTTTATTTTTTGTTGCATCTAATAATTTTTTAGAAAATGAATATGAATATGAAACAGTAATAATTTTTAATAAAAACAGTTATAATTTTTTAAAAAATATCATCAAATTTATTATTTGAAAATATCATCAAATTTCTTATTTGAAAATATAATCAAATTTGTGTTTTTTTGCAATTTTAGTTGCATTCATTTGTGACAGTGGAGCGGGTCGAGGAGGGCGCGGGGGAGGGTGCGGGGGTCATCGGTGGCAGTGGAGCGGGGGAGGGGTG
>NC_041390.1:98140917-98169249 GCF_002162155.2 Triticum dicoccoides
TGGGGAGAGGGTGCGGGGGGTCGTCGGCGGCGGTGGAGCGGGGGATGGTGCGGGGGGTCGGCGACAGCGGCTGCTGGAGCGGGGGAGAGGGTGCGGGGGGTGCTCGGCAGCGAGGGGGACCAGATCTGGCGAGGTGGGATAGCGATCGAGATGGAGGGGGATCGAGATCGAGTGTCCATGAAATTTAAAAATATTCATGATATCAAAAAGTGCCCATGAAATACAATCGAGAAATGAAGGCTACGATTTAAATACAATCGATCTTAGCTAGCTATCTGTTCACAATCTTCTTGCCCTTCTTTTTCGCAAATGGAGTTCTTTTGTGGAACAGACGTCCTTTAGGTAGGGTGGTCCTGCTTCTTCTTGTGGTGTATGCTGCTACTTCATCGTCGTCATCATGTTCGATCTTCGGGTTGCCGTACTTGTCGAAGTCTTGCTCATTGGCTACTCCATCCATTCCGATGATCTTCCTTTTGCCTCTCCTCATGACAACACGACTGGGCTTTGACGGGTCGGTAATTGATACGTCTCCGTTGTATCTACTTTTCCAAACACTTTTGCCCTTGTTTTGGACTCTAACTTGTATGATTTGAATGGAACTAACCCGGACTGACGCTGTTTTCAGCAGAATTGCCATGGTGTTGTTTTATGTGCAGAAAACAAAAGTTCTCGAAATGACCTGAAACTCCACGGAATATCTTAGAATAAATAATAAAAAATCCTCGCCAAAGATGAAGACCAGGGGGCCCACACCCTGTCCATGAGGGTGGGAGGCGTGCCCCTCCCCCCTGGGCGCGCCCCCTACCTCGTGGGCCCCCTGGTGGCCCTCCGATGCCAACTCCAACTCCATATATTAGCTTTCAAGGAGAAAAAAATCAGAGAGAAAGTTTCATCGCGTTTTACGATACAGAGCCACCGCCAAGCCCTAATCTCTCTCGGGAGGGCAGATCTGGAGTCCGTTCGGGGCTCCGGAGACGGGGATTCGTCGCCGTCATCATCATCAACCATCCTCCATCACCAATTTCATGATGCTCACCGCCGTGCGTGAGTAATTGCATCGTAGGCTTGCTGGACGGTGATGGGTTGGATGAGATTTATCATGTAATCGAGTTAGTTTTGTTAGGGTTTGATCCCTAGTATGCACTATGTTCTGAGATTGATGTTGCTATGACTTTGCTATGCTTAATGCTTGTCACTAGGGCCCGAGTGCCATGATTTCAGATCTGAACCTATTATGTTTTCATGAATATATGTGAGTTCTAGATCCTATCTTGCAAGTCTATAGTCACCTACTATGTGTTATGATCCGGCAACCCCGAAGTGACAATAATCGGGACCACTCCCGGTGATGACCATAGTTTGAGGAGTTCATGTATTCACTATGTGTTAATGCTTTGTTCCGGTTCTCTATTAAAAGGAGGCCTTAATATCCCTTAGTTTCCAATAGGACCCCGCTGCCACGGGAGGTAGGACAAAAGATGTCATGCAAGTTCTTTTCCATAAGCACGTATGACTATTTACGGAATACATGCCTACATTATATTGATGAACTGGAGCTAGTTCTGTGTCACCCTATGTTATGACTGTTACATGATGAACCACATCCGGCATAATTATCCATCATTGATCCGGTGCCTATGAGTTTTCCATATACTGGTTTACGCTTATTTACTTTAGCGTTGCTACTGTTACAATCACTACAAAAATACCAAAAACATTACTTTTGCTGTCTTTACTTTGTTACCGTTACCACCACTATCATATTACTTTGCTACTAAACACTTTGCTGCAGATACTAAGTTTCCAGGTGTGGTTGAATTGAAAACTCAGCCGCTAATACTTGAGAATATTCTTTGGCTCCCCTTGTATCGAATCAACAAATTTGGGTTGAATACTCTACCCTCAAAAACTATTGCGATCCCCTATACTTGTGGGTTATCAAGACCTTTTTCTGGCACCGTTGCCGGGGAGCATAGCTCTATTCTTTGAGTCACTTGGGATTTATATCTGCTGGACACTATAAAGAACTTGAAATACGCTAAGACAAAAATTTATCCCTCAACTACGAGGGGAGGTAAGGAACTGCCATCTAACTCTGCACTTGATTCACCTTCTGTTATGAGTAAGCTAGTGACACCTAAACCTACTACTGCTATGAATTCTGATATGTCACATGTTATTGATGATGCCACTTCTGCTATGCATGATACTTATGATGAAACTACTTCTATGCTTGATACTACTGTGCCACTTGGTGAATTTCTAGATGAGCAAATTTCTAAGTCTAGAGAAAGAGAAATTAGTGAACCTGAACATGATGATGTTAGTGATGATGAACCTATGCCTGTTATTCCTGAGGGTTATCTTTTTAATAATGAATCTTATGAAGCTATTCTTGCTTGTCAGGATAAACCTGAACGTAAGAGGTTACTAATTAAGTGGAGTAAGGAATCTTTTAGAGGTAGGATGAGACTCGACCCTGCTTTTGCTACTTCACCTATCTGTGTTCCTGATCAGGATTATTATGATATTACTGTTGATCCAGATATAATTACTTTGGTTGAATATGATCCTTTTTATGGCTATGAATCTGAAACTGTTGTGGCACATCTTCGTAAGTTAGATGAAATAGTTGCCCTGTTTACTAATAATCTGAGATCGCGCCACTTTTATATACTCAAAATATTTCTGTTCTCATTAAAGGGTGATGCTAAGAAATGGTTTAATTCTCTTGATCCTGCCTGTGTGCAAAGTCCCCAGGCTATGATTTATTACTTCTCTGCTAAATATTTCCCTGCTCATAAGAAACAAGCTGCTTTGAGGGAAATATACAATTTTGTGCAAATTGAAGAAGAGGGTCTCCCACAAGCTTGGGGGAGGCTTCTCAAGTTACTTAATGTTTTGCCTGATCATCCTCTTAAGAAACCTAAAATATTTGATATCTTTTATAATGGATAACTAATGCTTCCAGAGATTACCTGGATAGTTATGCTGGTTCTCTTTTCAGGGAAAGAACACCGGATGACACTGAAATTTTATTGAATAATATGTTGGCAAATGAAAATAATTGGGCACCTCCCGAGCCACCTCCCGAGCCAACTCCTGAGCCAGCTCCTGAGCCAATTACTGAGCCTATTCCTAAACCAACTCCGAAGAAGAGAGGTGATCTATTTCTCAGTCCCGAAGATATGCAAGAGAAAAAGAAATCTATGAAAGAAAAAGGTATTAAAGCTGAAGATGTTAATAATTTACCTCCTATTGAAGAAATACATGGTCTTAATTTACCGCCTGTTGAAGAAGTATATGATCTCAATTACTTATTTACTGAAGAACCTCCCGATATCCCAACACAGGTAGTAAAGGTAAATTCTCTCTATAGATATGATAAAGTTGAAGTCCCTCCTACTAAAATTGCTAGTCAGTGCTTGGATGAGTTTGATGACTTTATGTTTAAGCAAGATGACTTTAATGCTTATTTTGGTAGACAATTAAAGTAGAATACCTTTATGATTAAACGCTTGAGTGATTATATGGATAATATTAGAGGTGAACTTAAACTTGTTAGCAAACATGCTTCTATGGTTACCACTCAAGTAGAACAAGTACTTAAAGCTCAGAAAGAAATGCTTGATGAAATGAATAGTAAGAAAAATGATTATACTGTTAGAGTGGCTACTAGAACTGGTAGAATGACTCAGGAACCTTTGTATCCTGAAGGCCACCCTAAGAGAATCGAGCAAGATTCTCAAAGAAATAATATTGATGCACCTAGCTCTTCTAAAAGGAAGAAAAAGAAAAATGATAGAACTGTGCAAACTTCTAGTGAACCTATTGCTGAACCACCTGATAATCCAAATGATATCTCTATGTATGATGCTGAAACACAATCTGGTAATGAACATGAACCTAGTGAAAATGTTAATGATGATGTTCATGATGATGCTCAACCTAGTAATGATAATGATGTAGAAGTTGAACCTGCTGTTGATCTTGATAACCCACAATCAAAGAATCAATGTTATTATAAAAGAGACTTCGTTGCTAGGAAACATGGTAAAGAAAGAGAACCATGGGTTCAGAAACCCATGCCTTTTCCTCCGAAACCATCCAAGAAAAAGGATGATGAGGATTTTGAGCGCTTTGCTGAAATGATTAGACCTATCTTTTTGCGTATGCGATTGACTGATGTGCTCAAAACAAATCCTTATGCTAAGTATATGAAGGATATCATTACTAATAAAAGAAAGATACTAGAGGCTGAAATTTCCACCATGCTTGCTAATTACACTTTTAAGGGTGGAATACCAAAGAAACTTGGAGATCCAGGAGTACCTACTATACCATGCTCCATTAAAAGAGATTATGTTAAAACTGCTTTATGTGATCTTGGAGCCGGTGTTAGTGTTATACCTCTCTCTTTATATCGTAGACTTGACTTCAATAAGTTGACACCTACTGAAATACTTTGCAAATGGCTGATAAATCAACTGCTATACCTATCGGTATTTGTGAGGATGTACCTGTTGTGGTTGCAAACATTACTATTTTAACGGACTTTGTTATTCTTGATATTCCCGAGGATGATAGTATGTCTATTATTCTTGGAAGACCTTTCCTTAATACTGCAGGGGCTGTTATTGATTGCAACAAAGGCAATGTCACTTTTCATGTTAATGGTAATGAGCATACGGTGCACTTTCCGAGGAAACAACCTCAAGTTTATAGTGTCAACTCTATTGGAAAAATTCCATCGATTATATTTGGAGGTTTTGAATTTCCTCTTCCTACTATCAAAAAAGAAATATGATATACTTATTGTTGGGGATGTCCATATCCCCGTTGAGGTAACATAGTGTTATTCGAAATTTCTCCGGTTCCATGATTATCGGAATGAGTTTGTTAACAAGACTTGATCAACCTTGTTAGTGGATTCTTTTTGATGAGCATGAGATGGATGAAACTAGAAGCACAACCTTCTGTACCCTCTTTATATTTTCTGTTCTTTAGTAGAAATAAAGTAAAATAGTATTTTTCTGTCTGTTTCCTGACTTATCCATGCAATATAAAAATATCTCGAAAATAAAAGTCCTCAGAATGCCATGCCAATTTAATATGATTTTTTCGGGAATATTTAAGGATTTTTAGTGCAAAAATTACCGCGGGGGGAGCTGCCACCTGGTCACGAGGGTGGAGGGCGTGCCCTACCCTCCTGGGCGCGCCCCCTACCTCGTGGGCCCACGGTGGCCCTCCTCCACTTACTCCTGCACCCATCTTCTTCCTCTGTCTCGCACAAACCCGAAAAACCAACTCAAGCTCGTGTTCCAGCAACTTTTGCTGCGATTTTCGATCTCCTTGCTCAAAGCACCTCTCGCAAAACTGCTTGGGGAGATTGTTCCTTGGTATGTGACTCCTCCATTGGTCCAATTAGTTTTTGTTCTAGTGCTTTATTCATTGCAAATTTGTGCTGCATAGGTGACCATGTTCTTGAGCTTGCATGTCAAATATATATGGTTCCAAGTAGTTCTAATGCTTGATATATGCTCTAGGCACTTGTATGAGTAGTTGCTATCAATCTTATTGAAGTTGGTTCACTTTGTTTGAAGTTACTAAAAATTTCAGATTGTTTCAGAAATAATGAAGAGACTTTTGAGGGGCTCATCGAGCCGAAGTTCTAAGGAGAAACAAAAGGAAGAAGAACAGAAGCCCAAATTTAATCTGCCTTGTATCGCGGAGGTCCGACCGTGTGAATGGCCTTCTGATGACTTCTTGAGGAGTGCCGGGATTTATGAAGATTTCTATCTATTGATTGAGAACGCCGGCCTCACCAACTTCCTCCGCGACCAACGTCATCAGTATCTCTTACTCACAAATACTTTTGTGCAGAACTTCTACTTTTTCCCTAAGAAATCACCTCCAACAGTAGAGTTCCATCTATATGATGTTGCTAGGGAGATGACATTAGCTGCATTTTGCGAGGTTTGCAAAATACCTTTCGAGGGTTCTTTAGATGAACCACACTGTAATGAAGTGGAAGCTTATATTGACACTATCACTGTGGGAGAAACCAGGAAGGTTTCTGATGCAAGAATTACTAGCATACATTTCCCTGTTTTACGCTACTTTGCCTTATTTGCTAGTCGCTGCTTGATTGGTCGCGGGAACTGCGGGAACCTTAGTATTCCTGATATTATTATTTTGCTCCATGGTTTATACCGCAATAACTCTGTTAGTATGGGTGGAATTTGAAAGTGCGTTATATCGACTAGAGGGGGGGTGAATAGGCGATTTTTATGAAAGTCTTCAAAATGTGGAAGTTATGAAGACAAAAGATAGAAATAAACCTATTACCATGCAGCGGAAGGTAGACTACACTAGGCAAGCCATAGTCAAGTATTCAATAAAGTGAAAGCACAATGACTTAATAGCAGCAATGTAGTAAGGATCAGGTAGGAAGATATTATGAAGCCATACAGAACATGCAGTCACTCAGTGAAGACAAAAGATAGTGCAAACATACAATGACTTCACAAGGAGCAACAGTAAGTAAAGGGAAGGGAAGATGAAACCAGTGACTCGCTGAAGACAATGATTTGTTGGACCAGTTCCAGTTGCTGTGACAACTGTACATCTGGTTGGGGCGGCTAGGTATTTAAACCTTAGGACACACAGTCCCGGACACCCAGTCCTGAACACGCAGCTCAGGACACCCAATCCTCATCGTATTCCCCTTGAGCTAAGGTCACTCAGACCTCGCCCAATCACTCTGGTAAGTCTTCAAGGTAGACTCCCAAACCTTCACAGACTTCGTTCACCGGCAATCCACAATGTCTCTTGGATGCTCAGAACGCGACGCCTAACCGGCTGGAGGATGCACAGTCCTCAAGTGTAATAAGTCTTCAGATCACACAGACAAGAAGACTTAAGTGATGCCAAATTCTCTTTGGCTCTGGGTGGTTAGGGCTTTATCCTCGCAAGGAATTCTCTCTCAAAGGCTTCGAGGTGGGTTGCTCTCAAACGACAAAAGCCGTACTCTTAATCTGAGCAGCCAACCGTTTATGGTTGTGGGGGGTGGGCTATTTATAGCCACTTGGCAACCCGACCTGATTTTCCGAAATGACCCTGGGTCACTAAGGAACTGACATGTGTTCCAACGGTCATATTTCAAACTCACACGGCAACTTTACTTGGGCTACAAGCAAAGCTGACTTTTCCGACTCTGGACAAGATTCGCTCTCATAGCCTTGACTCGAAGACATAGGTTTTTGGTTAGGCATCACTTCAGTCATTCTGACTGGTTCTCTTGGACCCCACTTAACAGTACGGTGGTTCCTATGACTCAACACAAAAGAAAAAGAACTACGAAAGATCTAAGTCTTTGAGCTCCATAGGCTTCATGTGGTGTCTTCTCTTGTCATAGTCTTCAATGTGAATATCTTCATATACCACCTTTGACTTCTATGTCTTCATACATTTTTAGGGGTCATCTCTGGTAGGAAAACCGAATCAATGAGGGACTTCTACCTGTGTTATCCTGCAATTCTCATAAACACATTAGTCCCTCAACTAGGTTTGTTGTCAATACTCCAAAACCAACTAGGGGTGGCACTAGATGCACTTACAATCTCCCCCTTTTTGGTGATTGATGACAAACTAGTTGAAGTTTTCAACGGGGAATATAATCTGTAAAATTGTAAAGGATAAGGAATTGTATTCATAAGTTGCAAGGGCTCCCCCTGAAGATGTGCATATAAGTAATTTGCTTTTGGAATGCAAATGCACATGGCAGGTTGTACTTGTGGAGATCCACTTCAACTTATGATGACAACCCACTATGCATGTGAAAGTATATGAAGATAATGACAATGCATAATGGAAAATGGACGTCTGCAGAATGATCTAAGTGCGGAATTTATCGTCGCACATGCGGAATTTATCATCACAAAACAAAGTGGCAGATAAGTACCAGACAACCATCGAGTTTAAGTGTTACAACTCAAAGAACCAAATGTAGCAAAACGAGAGTTGTAAGCACGAAGCAAAATATAAAGCACCCACCCATATGGACCTGCTTGAAGACTATCAACCTCATATGCTTCTCCCCCTTTTGTCAGTAAGGACCAAAAAGGTTTGAAGACATAGAGCATCTACTCGTTCCCATGCGGAGTAGGTGAAGTAGCAGGGTCGTTGGTGGTGTTTGGCGGTGCTGAAGAGCTTGGAGCAGAGTTGACGCGTGCTGAAGGAGGTGGTGGTGAAGTAGCATCATCTTCATCCTCGATAACTCTAGCAGTCACTGTTGCAGCAGATGAAGAGAACTCAGAGTCTTCAAGGGATGGAGTTCCTAGCAGCACAGCTCTTCGAGGAGGTGTGGAGTCAAACTTGAATCGCTCAGTGAAGCCATCCTCTTGGAGATCATCTTCAGAACACATCATCGTTAGCCCTTTCCATGTGCGGTGATAGGTTTCATGGGCAACGGAAGCATTCTTGGTGGCAAGATTGCAAATGCGATTAACCTCCACCAAGAGGCTTTTCATCTGACGCTTCAGCCAGTCATGATGCCTCTCCTGTTTCTGATGAAAAGCCACAAGAAGCTCTCGGTCGTTGAGAACACGAGTGCGCTTCTTGGGTCTTGGAGCAGTTGTACTATCAGTGGCTTCAGTAGACGCAGGGTGTGGTGCACGTGTAGTGCCAGCCAAAGGATACACCCGAGTGACTGCTTCAACTCCTTCAATGTTCTGTGAGAAACTCTGATGCTCTACATTCTGAAGACTTAGAGGTTCCTTTGCAGGCTCAGGATAGATGGCTTCAGTAGAGATATCCACATCAGGCAGAAAAATCCTATGATTGCGAGCAGATGGCTGATATGAGATATCGGAGTGAAGTTTAATTAGCCGCATTACCCATGGGGCGTAGAACTTCAAGCCAAACAGATCAGAGCCTGATGCAGCAAGTTGGCAGATGAATAAGTCCTGTGCATTGAAGCATTTTCCATGAAGAATATAGAAGACCAAAGTCTTCATTGCACCCTCAAGCTTGGCATTTGGAGAGTGCCCTTTGATGGGCCAGAGATTTCGCCTGATGATGTGATAGATGGTTCTTGGCAGATACTCAAGGTCTTCAACAAAGAACTATGTTGGATAAGCAGCATCTTGGGGCAATGGCTTCATCATGCTGAGCATCTGACTCATATCAGGTTCCGGCCTCTTAAAGATGCTCTCAATAGCTTCACTATGCAGCTGACAACCATGCTCGTAGAGATCGCCAGGAGTGGGCAAACCAGTGAGCTCAATGATGTCAAATGCATTGGCTTCGTGATGAACATTTCCGGTCATCCACTCCAGGACCCAAGTCTTCGGATCTCCGCTGTACCCGCGGATGTGAAGTGTGGCATAGAATTGGAGCAGCAGCTCTTCATTCCAATGCTCTTGGTCAGTAATGAACGGCAGCAGTCCAACTTTCTTGAAGCAATCCAAAGCTTCTTCCAGACAAGGCAGACCAGCTATGGCTTCAATTTCAAGGTGCTTGTGTGGGAAGATGCGACCTTGGTTGTAAAGAATGCATGAGTAATAGCTTCGCTGAGGATAGCTCCAGAACCGATCAGATGATATCCTTTCCCTTGAGTAGGGGTTCCTGGAGCTATCAAAGAATGTGTTGTCTACCCTAAAGCCATTGATATTGAAGGATCCAGGTGCTGATGCAGGACCTGGGAACCTTGGCAATCTTGGGATTGGCTTCTGTACCTGAGGCCTGTGCTCAACATGATAGTCGAACTGGGGACCGGCAGCAGACTCAGGAACAGAAGTGACGGGATCAGTGGCTTCACTGTCTTCTTCTTCCGTTGGGGAGGGCTCCACATTAGCTTCATTGGTGGTTGTGGCAGCCGCAAGATTTTCATCCTCCACTTGACGAGCTGGAGGGTCGGTCACAAGCACGTTCTCCTTGAGAACTGCTTCTTGGTGGGACAGGGGAGTGGGAACTTGTGGGACTTCTTCTTCCACGGCTGATGCAGCCGGATTGTCTTCAGCAGAGACTTGAGGCCTTGGACCTTTGCGAAGCATGCGCAATGCGGGCGACGCCTGTGGAGTTGGAGTGGGCTGGGCCTCATAGTCTTCTTCCTCTTGTGGGTGATCTGCCCATGAAGCATCTTGTGCAATTGGCGTCAGTGGACGACCAATGTTGATGAGTTCGCTGTTCTGAGGAAGGACTGCACCATCTTCTACATTGTCATGTTGACCAATGTCTTCAGCAGCGATGGGATCAGCTGCTGGAAAGTCTTCAGCTTCATGAGCCTCTGTGGAAGAAGGCTCATGGATAGTCAGTTGGCGTTCAGCTTCAGGATAGACCATAGAAATGGGTTCAACTATCAAGGACTCTGTGGGAGCAGCCCGATCTTTCTTGGTCTTCCTCTTCTTCTTGGAGGGGGCAGTTGGAGAGGCTTCAGAATGTTTCCTCTTCCTGGCTTCAGCCTCAGCAGTCCTTGTCTTCTTGAGCTCTGAAGTGGTTGACCGGCTTTTTGGCTTCGAGCCAGTAAGTCTAGTTGGGAAGACAATCGGAACTGCTTCCTGCCGTGGTGCGTCAGGTTCAGCCGTAGCAGGCTTCTTCTTCTTCTTTTCGGCCATCCTGGGGTCGATGCCAGGACGCCCAAGGGCCTTGCGCTTCTCAGCCTCATTGTAGGCTTGCGCACATCTGTCAGCCAGAGTCTTCATGCGCTCACGCGAACCCTGAGCTTCTGCATGTTTCTTTACAAAGGCTTCCTTGAGCTCGTGCATCATACTCTTGAAGTTCTTCACTTCCTGCATGCTGAGCTTGGCCATATGCTTCTTGAACTGAGCCTTTTCATAGTCAATCTTTTGCTTCAGTTCAACAATGCGCTGGGCAATAGCGAGTTCTGAAGTAATGATGCCTTGGAAGGCGACACTGAGGCCAATTGGTAGCTGCAGATCTTCAAAGCTGATGTTTGGCGTGTCAAACCACTCGTCAATGAAGTTGTGGATTATGGTCACATCAAAGAGAGGAAGATCATTGAAGATTTCTGCTTCTTCTTTGCTCTTGATGAATTGCTCAAGAGCGTCATCTGCTAGATCTTCATCACTTGACAGATCAATATTGTCATTGCGCAGAATGGCAGCAGCATTTAGCTCTTGTCCGGTGTGAGGCAGAGGCATCTTGACTTTCTGGGGCTTGGAGATGCGAGATAAGTCTTCAGACTGCACACTGTCTTCAGGAGGTGCAGTTGCCAGTGGCTTCGCCCTTGAGATTTTTGGTGAGGGGGCAGGATTTGAAGCTTTAGGCTTCTTCATCTTCTTTGTCTTCGGCGCTACAGGAGCTTATTCTGATTCAGCGTCAGCTGCAGGCTCATTCACTGTAGTCCCTTGAACTAAGATGCGGGTGATGAGGCCTTCAAGGTTGTAGAAAGGACCTATGACATTGGGTTTTGCATCTCGTGTGCCATCTGCCCTTGGTGCCGAGGGACCAGGGTTGAAGTCTAACCCCAAAGTCTTCTTGTTCTGCTTCGCTGAGTTCTGGGAAAACTGGAAGTTACGCTTGAACAGATTGTCGTCACGACACCATAGTAGTGACGATGGGTGTGCATCAGCAGGCTGTGGCCCACGGACCATGCAGGGATAGAAGCCTTGTTCAATGGCTTCATCTCTGGACCTGGGCAGAAGATTCTTGTATAGGATGTCTCCCCACGGTCTCTTGATGGCGTTTTTCTCAGCATATTCCTGGGTTACAAATCGGTATTTGAAGCATTGTTCTGCCCAATATCTTCGAATCCATTGGATTCGGGTCTTGCGCTGATTGTAATCCTCTTCAGGATCTGTCTTGTACAGTTCTGAGAGTTCATCTGGCAGATCTCTGGATGTTTCTCCATGACGCTTTCTGCCACCCTTCCTTGCTGCTTTCTCTGAAGCCATAAACTTTAACTTGAAAGGCTTCAAAGGTTTTCGCTTGCTGGACCAACAGGAACTGGCTTCGGGAGAATTAATGTGATGCTGTAAGAATTCTGCAAATGAATGCAGACTATGAGAACCAAAGGTACCTGTGATAGCATTAAGGTGCGAGGGAAGGGGAAGAGGTCATATGCATTCTCAGAAGATTTTGAAGATAAATCAGTTTAGAAGACATTGACCTCATCGTGCGAAGACATTCACTCATAGATAGGGAGTTGGTTCCAGATTTGTACGAATCCACAGATTAGTACAAGTGAGGAATCTAACTACTTTGTGAAGCATAAGTGAATATACTAGGCCTGTTATGAGATGTAGTATGAGAGAGATCTAACTTGTGTGAATAGAAACTGCTTGTGGTAGAAAGTGACAAATCCATAGGATCAACGGTGCTGTAAAAAGGAAGTTTTATTTACCACACTAAGAACTGCTAGACGAAGTGGAAGATGAGGCCAAGCAGTTCGATCTTCCGTGCCCTAACTTGGCGACGGAGGACACCTACGGCGACGGCGGAGAGGACGATGTCCGCGGTCGGCGTGAAGACGACATTGGAGAGGTTGCGGTAGCGAAGCGCTTCGTCGCCGGCGTCGTTGAGGGCTAGCGGTGGCGCTAGGGTTCGTGGGAGAGTGGAAGAAGAGATAATGACCGCTGTGAAGTGTGTATTTATAGGTACATGGGCGGCACTGCGCTATTACATAGGTGCCCTTGGTGATTCGCATCTGAGGAACATGTGGCCATTATGCGGAATTTTGGGGTTTGTTCCACGTCCCACGCACGCCTTGATTGTCGGGTGGTCGTTCCTACTTCTCCGGGTTTCATGTGGAGGAATGAGCATTGAAAACGGACTTAATGGTTGTCTCTGTATCTTCTGCTGACAAGGACGCAGAGAAGACATTCGACAGTTTCAATAGAATGCATATGATTTGGAGAGATAGAATTTGAGATAGAAAGCATAGAGAGGTTAGGGTCCGATCACATTCACTTAGTTCAAAAGATTCAACAATGAAGACATAGCTATAAGTGAATGCTGTAGAGGACAGAACACTAATATATATATATATATATATATATATATATATATAATCAACATAGTGAAGATAATCATGAAGATATGTTGAGATCGAAGCCAAACCAAATGTGAAGACATTGCAAGGTAACTCCATGAGTGAAACACTTCAAAATAGAACATTTGGTGGTGGCGTTACCCACCGTATAGGAAGTATTAGACCCAGACACGGCGCACAATTATCGTGGCGCTCCGAAGTCAAATTCCACATTAATGTATTCACACTTAGAATGTATGTCTTCATTGATTGAAGATATACCTTACTTCGTGTGTTGCACATCTAAGTCATCAATATGCATAAGGGTTAGGATGTGTGCCTGATCACAGGACATTTGAGGATTCCGGGATATTTAGCTCACACCGTAACTTGCAAAATCTCTTCTCATCCAAGGGCTTGGTGAAGATATCTGCCAATTGCTCTTCAGTGTTGACGTGTATGATATCAATATCTTCCTTCACAACATGATCTCTGAGAAAGTGATGACGAATTTCAATGTGCTTTGTCTTCGAGTGCTGAACTGGGTTGTTGGCGATCTTGATGGCGCTTTCATTGTCGCAGTAAAGTGGCACTTGCTTCATATGAATGCCATAGTCCTTGAGTGTTTGCTTCATCCACAGAAGCTGAGCGCAGCAAGATCCAGCAGCAATGTATTCAGATTCAGCAGTGGAGAGAGATACACAGTTCTACTTCTTTGAAGACCAACATACAAGTGATCATCCCAGAAAGTAACATGTGCCTGATGTAGACTTGCGATCAACTTTGTCACCAGCATAATCAGCATCCGAGAATCCAACCAGATCAAACTCTGAGCCCTTTGGATACCATAATCCTAGAGTTGGGGTGTGAGCCAAATATCGAAGAATTCGCTTCATAGCTAAGTGATGCGACTCCTTTGGTGCCACTTGAAATCGAGCACACATGCAAACACTAAGCATAATATCTGGCCTAGATGCACATAGATAAAGTAAAGAACCAATCATGGAGCGGTATACCTTTTGATCGAACTCTTTACCATTGTCGTCGGGACCCAAATGATGTTTGGCTGGCATAGGTGTTGTGAAGCCTTTGCGGTCTTGCATACCAAACTTCTTCAGGCAATCTTTGAGATACTTCTCTTGAGATATGAAGATGCCGTTGCGTTGTGTCGTATTTGAAGACCGAGGAAGAACTTCAGCTCTCCCATCATGGACATCTGATATTGCTCTTGCATCATATATCCAAACTCTTCACTGTACTTCTGATTGGTGCAGCCGAAGATAATGTCATCCACATATATTTGGCACACAAACAGTTCACCATCATATGTCTTCGTGAAGAGAGTGGGGTCTAGGGAACCAGGTATGAAGCCTTTGCTCTTCAGGAAGTATTTGAGTGTGTCATACCAGGCCCGAGGGGCTTGTTTGAGGCCATACAGTGCCTTGTTGAGCTTGTATACCAGGTCAGGATGTTTTGGATCTTCAAAGCCAGGCAGTTGTGCAACATACACTTCTTCTTCAATCTTGCCATTGAGAAAAGCACTCTTCACATCCATTTGATATAGAAGTATGTTGTGATGATTTGCATAGGCCAGCAGTATGCGTATGGATTCAAGTCTAGCCACAGGAGCAAATGTTTCATCGAAGTCAATGCCTTCCACTTGAGTATATCCTTGAGCAACGAGACGAGCTTTGTTTCTGACAACTTGACCATGCTCATCTTGCTTGTTGCGGTATATCCATTTGGTGCCTATTATATTGTGCTTCCGTGGATCAGGACGCTTAACTAGTTCCCATACATTATTCATCTCAAACTATTGAAGCTCTTCTTGCATAGCTTGAATCCATTCAGGTTCCATGAAGGCTTCTTCAACTTTCTTGGGTTCTATTATTGAGACAAATGCGAAGTGCCCACAGAAATTTGCTAGCTGAGTTGCCCTTGAACGAGTGAGTGGACCGGGTGCATTGATGCTATCAATTATTCTTTCAATTTGCACTTCATTGGCAACGCGAGGATGCACAGGGCGAAGACTTTGCTCTTGCTGATCATTGTCGTTGTTAGAAGGAATGTCTTCAGGCTGAGCATTGTCTTCATGTTGATCAGGTGCTGAGATGATAAGTTCTTCTTCAGGATGAGCTTCAGAAGGTATAATTTCTCCAGTTCCCATTAGCTTGATTGATTCGCTGGATGGAACTTCATCTAGCACATTTGGCAGTTGCTCTCTTTGTGAATCATTGGTCTCATCGAACCGCACATCCACTGTTTCAACCACATTGTAACGAAAGAGATTGAACTCTGTAGGAGTGCGAATCCTTTCCATATCCAAGCATAAAACCCTCATGTGCTTTTGGTGCAAACTTTGAGGTGTGATGTGGGTCCTTGATCCAGCACCTTGCGCCAAATACTCTGAAGTAACTGACATTTGGCTTCTTGCCAGTAAGGGGCTCATAAGATATCTTGTTCAGAAACTTGTGAAGATAAACACGATTGATTGTATGGCATGCAGTATCAATGGCTTCAGACCAGAATTTTCTTGGGGTCTTGTATTCATCTAGCATCATTCTGGCCATCTCAATAAGTGTTCTGTTCTTGCGTTCGACGACGCCATTCTACTGTGGCGTGTACGGGGCTGAGAATTCATGTGTGATGCCCAAGGTATCAAGATTGAATTCAGTGCCATTGTCACTTCTGATGTGCTTTATCTTGGCACCATAATTGTTCATAGCTCGATTGGCGAAGCGTCTGAAGACATCCTGCACTTCAGTCTTGTAAAGGATTATGTGCACCCAAGTGTATCTAGAGTAATCATCAACAATAACGAAGCCATAGAGGCATGCAGTAGTAGTAAGAGTTGAGTAGTGGTCATGATTGTCTTCGAGGGATGTTTGGCCCTCATCATCTTTCCCGCCTCACAGGCACCACATAAGTGATCTTTCTTGAACTTGACGCCCTCGATGCCTATGACATGCTTCTTCTTTGCCAGGGTGTGGAGGTTCCTCATGCCAACATGACCAAGCCTCCGATGCCAGAGCCAACATTCTGAAGTTTTTGCTAGAAGACATACGTCAAGCTGTGGTCCTACTGAGAAATCTACCACATACAAATCATCTTTTCGATACCCTTCAAACACTAGAGACTTGTCAGATTCCATTAGTACAAGGCAACGATATTTTCCAAATATTACGATCATGTTCAAATCGCAAAGCATTGAGACAGACATTAAGTTGAAGCCAAGGGATTCAACAAGCATGACTTTATCCATGTGTTGATCCCTTGAGATTGCAACTCTACGTAGACCCAATACCTTACTTTTATCAGTGTTAGCAAATGTGATGTGGCTCTTGTCGGATGGACGTAAGGTTGAGTCCATAAGAAGACTTCTTTTGCCAGTCATGTGATTTGTACACCCACTATCAATAATCCATTCTGAAGACGCTGGTGTCGTACCCTATAGTGCAATTAGGGGGATAGGCTTCACCAAGAGCATTGTGAAGCAAAAACATTTGATGAACCAATGGGTTATGAAAGCTTAGATCCAGATTAGGACTAATAGGGAGAGTAGCAAGCGACTCAGGAACGAAGTACATAGTAAGACCATTCAGGCATTTGATCTTGCGCCCTACAAGATGTTTAAGGTCCCCAGCAATGGCGTCAGACGATTTTGGTTTTCTGCTGGAGACCTTTCCCTGCAAAAGAGAGTTAAGCTTTCTTAGCCACCCACATCTTGAAGGGTGGCTGAGAAGCAATAAGTCTAAGTGCAGCATCTGACAATTTTGGCTTTGGAGCCCTAGCAAACAGTCTTGCAGGCAGACAATAGTACTCATAAGAATAGGCAGAATAGTTCTTGGTCTTATGAACATGGCGGTTTGATGAACCGCTCTCATATTCATATGCCTGAGTATGGTTTCCCTGCAAAACATTTGCGTTAGTGCGACTCAGGTGAGTCCTCTGTCTGTATGAAGCCTTTGGACCGTATGAAGCCTTTGGTCTAAGGTTTGTCTTCTTCACGTGAGGTGTCATGATGACATTCATAGGAAGATTCTCCAGACACCTTTTCGGAACCCAGATCTTCTTCATAGGCGGTCCATTCCTGCAATTAGTACCAATGTACCTGGCAAACACTTCACCATTTTGATTCTTAAACAGTATATAGTTTGCATCAAAGGATTCATCAATGATAATGGGGTTAGCACAAGTGAAGCCAGATAGATTGGATGGGTCTGCTGAAGGTTCCTTTGCAGCAACCCACATGGTTTTGGGGTACTGCTCAGGTTTCCAGTAAGAGCCATCAGCATTCATTTTCCTTACGAACCCAACACCCTCTTTCCTAGGGTTTCGGTTCAGTATCTGCTTTTTGAGGACATCACATAGTGTCTGATGCCCTTTAAGAGTTTTGTACATCCCTGTTTCAAGCAATGTCTTCAACCTAGCATTCTCATCAGCAATAGCAGTGGTATCCTCAGCAGAGGGGTTAGTTACCACATCAACAGTTGAAGATATTGCAACAGTAGTAGCAGTAGAACATTCAGCAACAGAAGTAGCATTATCACACTCAATGCACTTAAGACATGGTGGTTCAAATCCTTCCTGAGCGGGACTGATCTGTTTAGCGCGAAGTGACTCGTTTTTCTTTTGAAGATCTTCATGAACCGCTCTCAATTTCTCAAGATCTTGCTTCCTTTGAAGATAATCATAGGAAAGCTTTTCATGAGTTGTTGAGAGAGTTTCATGACGACTTTCAAGTTCCTGATACTTAACGTGAAGATTTTTTATGTCTTCAATTAAGGATTCAGATTGAGTCATTTCAGCACCTAACAGATCATCGCTTCTGTCTAGCAATTTTTGAATATGTTCCATAGCTTTCTGTTGTTCAGTTGCAATTTTAGCAAGTGTTTTGTAGCTGGGTTTTGAGTCACAATCAGAGTCATCGTCACTAGATGTTTGATAGTGAGTAGTGCATGTGTTTACCTTGGCATCGCGTGCCATGAAGCAGTAGGTAGAAGCGGAGTAGTCCTTGTCATTTGCATCGGTGTCGGTGAAGAGGTCATTGTCTTCAGTATTGAAGATGGACTTGGCAACGTATGCTGTAGCCAGACTTGCGATGCCTGAATCGGACTCCTCCTCAGACTCCACCTCCGCCTCCTCAGAAGCGGACTCCTCCTCTGAATCCATTTCCTTGCCAACAAACGCACGTGCCTTGCCAGATGAGCTCTTCTTGTGTGATGAAGACTTTGAGGAAGACTTGGACGAAGATTTTGAGTATTTCTTCTTCTTCTTGTCGTCAGAGTCATATTCCTTGCTCTTCTTCTTCTTTTTGTTCTCATTGTCCCACTGTGGACACTCAGAGATGAAGTGGCCAGGTTTCTTGCACTTGTGACATGTTTTATTCTTGTAGTCGTGAGCAGAAGCTTCATCATTCCTTGAGATTGATCGAGAAGACTTTCTGAAGCCTTTCTTCTTGGTGAATTTTTGGAACTTCTTCACAAGCATAGCAAGTTCCCTTCCAATGTCTTCAGGATCATCAGAACTGCTGTCAGATTCTTCTTCAGATGAGGAGACAGCTTTTGCCTTCAAGGCACGAGTTCGCCCATAGTTTGGACCGTAGATATCTCTTTTCTCAGAAAGCTGAAACTCATGTGTATTGAGCCTCTCAAGTATGTCAGATGGATCGAGTGTCTTGAAATCAGGACGTTCTTGAATCATCAGGGCTAGGATGTCAAACGAACTATCAAGTGATCTCAGTAGTGTCTTGACGACTTCATGTTTGGTGATCTCAGTAGCGCCGAGGGCTTGAAGCTCATTTGTGATGTCAGTGAGTCGGTCAAATGTGTGCTGGATATTCTCATTGTCATTTCGCTTGAAGCGGTTGAAGAGGTTGCGAAGGACACTGATTCTCTGATCTCTCTGGGTTGAGATGCCTTCATTGACCTTGGAGAGCCAGTCCCAGACTAGCTTAGATGTGTTCAAAGCACTCACACGGCCATACTGTCCTTTGGTCAGGTGACCACAGATGATATTCTTGGCAGTAGAGTCCAGTTGAGCAAATTTCTTGACATCAGCAGCAGTGACACCTTCTCCAGCCTTGGGAACGCCGTTTTCGACGACATACCATAGGTCGACATCAATGGCTTCAAGATGCATGCGCATCTTATTCTTCCAGTAGGGATATTCAGTTCCATCGAAGACGGGGCACGCAGCGGAGATTTTAATTATCCTTGCAGTCGACATAGCTAAAACTCCAGGTGGTTAAACCGAATCACACAGAACAAGGGAGCACCTTGCTCTGATACCAATTGAAAGTGCGTTATATCGACTAGAGGGGGGGTGAATAGGCGATTTTTATGGAAGTCTTCAAAACGTGGAAGTTATGAAGACAAAAGATAGAAATAAACCTATTACCATGCAGCGGAAGGTAGACTACACTAGGCAAGCCATAGTCAAGTATTCAATAAAGTGAAAGCACAATGACTTAATAGCAGAAATGTAGTAAGGATCAGGTAGGAAGATATTATGAAGCCATACAGAACATGCAGTCACTCAGTGAAGACAAAAGATAGTGCAAACATACAATGACTTCACAAGGAGCAATAGTAAGTAAAGGGAAGGGAAGATGAAACCAGTGACTCGTTGAAGACAATGATTTGTTGGACCAGTTCCAGTTGCTGTGACAACTGTACGTCTGGTTGGGGCGGCTAGGTATTTAAACCTTAGGAAACACAGTCCCGGACACCCAGTCCTCACCATATTCCCCTTGAGCTAAGGTCACACAGACCTCGTCCAATCACTCTGGTAAGTCTTCAAGGTAGACTCCCAAACCTTCACAGACTTCATTCACCGGCAATCCACAATGTCTCTTGGATGCTCAGAACGCGACGCCTAACCGACCGGAGGATGCACAGTCCTCAAGTGTAATAAGTCTTCAGATCACACAGACAAGAAGACTTAAGTGATGCCAAATTCTCTTTGGCTCTAGGTGGTTAGGGCTTTATCCTCGCAAGGAATTCTCTCTCAAAGGCTTCGAGGTGGGTTGCTCTCAAACGACAAAAGCCGTACTCTTAATCTGAGCAGCCAACCGTTTATGGTTGTGGGGGGTGGGCTATTTATAGCCACTTGGCAACCCGACCTGATTTGTCCGAAATGACCCTGGGTCACTAAGGAACTGACACGTGTTCCAACGGTCAGATTTCAAACTCACACGGCAACTTTACTTGGGCTACAAGCAAAGCTGACTTTTCCGACTCTGGACAAGATTCACTCTCATAGTCTTGACTCGAAGACATAGGTTTTTGGTTAGGCATCACTTCAGTCATTCTGACTGGTTCTCTTGGACCCCACTTAACAGTACGGTGGTTCCGATGACTCAACACAAAAGAAAAAGAACTACGAAAGATCTAAGTCTTCGAGCTCCATAGGCTTCATGTTGTGTCTTCTCTTGTCATAGTCTTCAATGTGAATATCTTCATATACCACCTTTGACTTCAATGTCTTCATACATTTTTAGGGGTTATCTCTGGTAGGAAAACCGAATCAATGAGGGACTTCTACCTGTGTTATCCTGCAATTCTCATAAACACATTAGTCCCTCAACTAGGTTTGTCGTCAATACTCCAAAACCAACTAGGGGTGGCACTAGATGCACTTACAGAATTGTTGCTAGACGGTTGAGTATGAACCGTACTAAGGGCCCCATCTTTGGAGGCATTTATGCTTCACGCCTAGCTGAACATTTTGAAATACCTATTAGGCATGAGGAGAAAGAAGAAACAGCGCTACCCCGTGCTTATTTAGATTATAAGAGTATGGTAGCGCATGATTTTCTTGTTAAGAATCGCGAAAGGGCGCTTAAATATAAATTGTACTTTGATAAACATCACCCTGAGACTATTACTTTGCCTGCTCCCTCTTTGTTTAACTTGTTTGTAGGTACTTACATTGTTCCGTGGGCGGCTGTTCAAGCCTATCGGAATCCTGCACCAGCCTCGGAACCGGAGCCTCCACGAATGTCTGTTTATTCTTGGGATCCTGAGGCGGTTGCCAGCCAGTGGCAGTCAGAGTCCTCTTCATCACATTATGATCCCAACTATTCTTCATCGCAGTACGACCCCAGCTTCGCCTACGGATATCAGCCAGGTTATCCCTGGCAATAGACCAACTTAGGCCAAAAGCCTAAGCTTGGGGGAGTATGTATTTCCCACCGACATTACATTCATGTTCACACACACTCATTGCTAGATTTCGGTGCTCATACTCTTTCATTGTAATATCCATGCTAGTTTATTTTCCTTTTTCCCGCTTTCTTCTTGTGTGTTTAATAAACCTTAAGAAAAACAAAAAAAAATTAGTGTTAGTCTACTTTCCATGCTTGTAGTAGAATTAAAAAGAAAACCCAAAAATATTTCCCGTCCTTCTTTTGCTTGTTGGGAGCTTTCCCGTGTAAATAGTTTTTATTTTTCTTTTCCTTTCTTTGGGGGTCAAGAAGACTATATTGAAAATGCTTAGTGGCTCTTATATGCATGATTGTTTATTTAACTTAGAGCCCATATTACTTGTCTTCTCTCTTGAGTTGAATGCTTGCAGATTCCAGCTTAGTCCAATGCACATGCACTCCTATTATTATACACACCGTTCGGTCATGCAAGTGAAAGGCAATAATGATGATATATGATGGACTCATTGGGATGAGAAAAGCTGGTATGAACTCGACCTCTCTTGTTTTTGTAAATATGATGATTCATCGTTCCTGATTCAGCTATTATGAAGTAAACATATTTGCAATGACATGTAGAGATTATAGTTGCTTGTGCCATGCTTGATTAGCTATGAGTTATAATGGTCAACCTTGCATGCCAACATGCTATTGAGACGATTATGATGTGGTATGATAGGACGGTATCCTCCTTTAAATGAATTGAGTGACTCGACTTGGCACATGTTCACGCATGTAGTTGAATCAAATCAACATAGCCTTCATGATATTTATGTTCATGGTGGATTATATCCTACTCATGCTTATATTCGGTGTGAATTAATTTTAATGCATGTTTACGACTGTTGTCGCTCTCTAAGTTGGTCGCTTCCCAGTCTTTTGCTAGCCTTGACCTGTACTAAGCGGGAATACTGCTTGTGCATCCAAACTCCTTAAACCCCAAAGTTGTTCCATATGAGTCCACTATACCTTCCTATATGCGGTATCTACCTGCCGTTCCAAGTAAATTTGTATGTGCCAAACTCCAAACCTTCCAATGAAATTCTGTTTTGTATGCTCGAGCAGCTCATGTGCAACTATGGCTGCCTATATCTTCCATGCTAGGTGGGTTATTCTCAAGAGGAGTGGACTCCGCTCCTCATTCACGAGAAAGGGCCGGTAACCGGGATGCCCAGTACCATGATCCAAAAAGATCAAAGCAAATCAAAATAATTAAACAAAACCCCCCTGGGACCCGTTGAATGTTGGAGGCACTCGTTGTTTCGAGAAAGCCATGGATTGATGCTTGTGGAGGAGGGGGAGTATAAACCTTTACCATTCTGTTTGGGAACTGCCTATAATGCATGTAGTATGGAAGATACAGCCATCTCATAGTTGTTGCGTTGACAGTGAAAGTATGCTGCTCAAAATATTATTTATCTCTATTTCAAAAATCGAGCTCTGGCACCTCTACAAATCCCTGCTTCCCTCTGCGAAGGGCCTATCTATTTACTTTTATGTTGAGTCATCACCCTTCTTATTAAAAAGCACCCGCTGGAGAGCACACTATCGTTTGCATTCATTATGATTGGTTTATATTGGGTATGACTTGACTGGATCTCTTTTACCATGAATTACAATGTTTAGTCAGTCCTTGATCTTTAAAGGTGCTCTGCATTTATGTTTTGCGGTCTCAGAAACGGCTAGCGAGATACCATTTTGTTGTATCATGTTATGATTATTTTGAGAAAGTGTTATCATCCGAGTTTTATTATTATGGCTCTCTAGATGATTATGCTATTGATATGAGTAATTGTGAGACCTACGTGTTATTGTGAGTATGGTTACTTCATAATAATTGCTGAAACTTGAATGCTGGCTTTTCATGTTTACAACAACAAGAGCAAACAAAGTTTGTAAAAGTTTTTCTTTTTCTCTTTCAGTTTGTCAACTGAATTGCTTGAGGACAAGCAAGGGTTTAAGCTTGGGGGAGTTGATACGTCTCTGTCGTATCTACTTTTCCAAACACTTTTGCCCTTGTTTTGGACTCTAACTTGTATGATTTGAATGGAACTAACCCGGACTGACGCTGTTTTTAGCAGAATTGCCATGGTGTTGTTTTATGTGCAGAAAACATAAGTTCTCAGAATGACCTGAAACTCCACGGAATATCTTAGAATAAATAATAAAAAATCCTCGCCAAAGATGAAGACTAGGGGCCCACACCCTGCCACGAGGGTGGGGGGAGCGCCCCTCCCCCCTGGGCGCGCCCCCTACCTCGTGGGCCCCCTGGTGGCCCTCCGACGCCAACTCCAACTCCATATATTGGCCTTCGAGGAGAAAAAAATCAGAGAGAAAGTTTCATCGCGTTTTACCATACGGAGCCGCCGCCAAGCCCTAATCTCTCTCGGGAGGGCTGATCTGGAGTCCGTTCGGGGCTCCAGAGAGGGGGATTCGTCGCCGTCATCATCATCAACCATCCTCCATCACCAATTTCATGATGCTCACCGCCGTGCATGAGTAATTGCATCATAGGCTTGCTGGACGGTGATGGGTTGGATGAGATTTATCATGTAATCGAGTTAGTTTTGTTAGGGTTTGATCCCTAGTATCCACTATGTTTTGAGATTGATGTTGCTATGACTTTGCTATGCTTAATGCTTGTCACTAGGGCCCGAGTGCCATGATTTCAGATCTGAACCTATTATGTTTTCATGAATATATGTGAGTTCTAGATCCTATCTTGCAAGTCTATAGTCACCTACTATGTGTTATGATCCGGCAACCCCGAAGTGACAATAATCGGGACCACTCCCGGTGATGACCATAGTTTGAGGAGTTCATGTATTTACTACGTGTTAATGCTTTGTTCCGGTTCTCTATTAAAAGGAGGCCTTAATATCCCTTAGTTTCCAATAGGACCCTGCTGCCACGGGAGGGTAGGACAAAAGATGTCATGCAAGTTCTTTTCCATAAGCACGTATGACTATTTACGGAATACATGCCTACATTATATTGATGAACTGGAGCTAGTTCTGTGTCACCCTATGTTATGACTGTTACATGATGAACCACATCCGGCATAATTATCCATCATTGATCCGGTGCCTACGAGTTTTCCATATACTGGTTTACACTTATTTACTTTACCGTTGCTACTATTACAATCATTACAAAAATACCAAAAACATTACTTTTGCTGTCTTTACTTTGTTACCGTTACCACCACTATCATATTACTTTGCTACTAAACACTTTGCTGCAGATACTAAGTTTCCAGGTGTGGTTGAATTGACAACTCAGCCGCTAATACTTGAGAATATTCTTTAGCTCCCCTTGTGTCGAATCAACAAATTTTGGATGAATACTCTACCCTCGAAAACTGTTGCGATCCCCTATACTTGTGGGTTATAAGTAATGAAGAAGCATTGGTCCACTTGGGAAGCCAGTACCCATGGCTCATTTTTCACGATGATGTTTGCACCCGCGGTCTTGGATTTGTCTTCGGGTATAACCATGGTGGTGAAATACCTGTCTTCTTTTAGGATGCTCTTGGCCCATCTGACACGGAACATCGGGACCTTCTCTCCAGCGTAGCTCAACTCCCAGATCTCCTCGATCCTTCCGTAATATTTTCCTTGTCGTTACCGGTGTAGGATTCCATCGTTACCCCGGAGTTCTGATAACCATCGCTCTTCATGTCCTTGTCCTCGGTGTAGAATGTGTAGCCGTTGATATCGTACGCCTCATAGGTCATCAGGTTGTGCTCGGCGCCCTGTGACAAGGCGAATATGAGTTGTTCTTTCGTGGAAGAATCCTCATCTAAAGGGTAAGACAGAAGCTTCTGCTTGAACCAATGCGTGAAACATGAGTTGTGCTCTTTGATTATATCTTCGTCCGTCCTCTGTTGGCCTCGGTCATTCTACGTCTTCTCAATAAAGGTTTTGTGCTCTACCACCCAAGGATCGACCACATCTATGTGTTGTAGCGCGACTAGGTTTGCTCTTTCAAAGTCGGCGAGTTGACCCTCGAAGTCGACATGCATTTCGCGGCGACCCTCACGGTGACCCCATCCAGCTAGCCTGCCGAGGTGCTTGTTGACGGGAAGACCAATGGGGTTCTCGATGCCTAGATAATTCATGCAGTAGGAGATGCACTCTTCGGTCAGAAAGGCCCTGGCTATGCTTCCCTCTGGAGGTGACATGTTGCGAACGTATCCTTTGATGACACCATTCATCCTTTCGAACGGCATCATGCTGTGCAGGAACAACGGCCCGAGTTGGATGATATCCTCCATGATATGGACTAGCAGATGCACCATAACATCGAAGAATGTGGGCGGGAAGTACATCTCAAGCTCGCATAGTATCACCACGATCTATTCCTGTAGCCTTCTGAGTTGCCTCACGCCAACCGACTTCCGAGAGATGGCGTCAAAAAAGTTGCATAGGCCAAATAGTGTTTCATGGACGTGCGCGTCCATGATCCCATGGATTGCAACTGGAAGTATCTGCGTCATCAGCACGTGACAGTCGTGAGACTTCATCCCGCTGAACTTCTGCTTCGCTGGGTCTAGGTATCTGCTTATCTTCCCCGCGTAACTGTAAGGAAGTTTTACTCCTACGAGGCAGGTGAAAAACTGATCGATCTCCTCCTGACTTAGAGTGAAGCACGCGGGAGGGTAGTCATTTCCGGTCTTTTTGGCCTTTTTGCCTTTGCGATGACTTTCCGTGTCCTGCTTCGTCTCATCATCATCATCATCATTAGCGTGAAGCTCCTCCCCGATGCCCATTGATTTCAAGTCTTCCCTTGCTTTCGGCCCATCTTTGGTCCTCTCTAGCATGTTGAGCAGGGTACCTAGCAGACTCTCGCACATGTTCTTCGTGATATGCATGACATCAAGGCTGTGAGGCACACGGTGGATCTTCCAGTACGGCAAGTCCCAGAAAACAGACCTCGTTTTCCATACCTTCAACAGTGGCTCTGGCGCCTTTCGCTTCTTTCCCGGCTTTGGCGCCTTTTGCTTCTTTCCCGGCAGTGGGCAATCTTTCCAATTTTTCAACAGCTCATCTATTTCCTTGCCGCTCCTCGTACGCGGGCATCTTCAGGGTTCGGTTTCACCATCGAACAGATCCTTGCATTTCCTCCACGGGTCATCGTCGTGAAGCCACCCTCGATGTCCCATGAACACGGTTTTCGAAGACCCGGGATCTCTATCTAGAAGGCGATACGTTGTGTCATCCATGCACCTGACGCATCCAGAAAATCCGTGGACCACCTGCCCCGCGAGATATCCGTAACCGAGATAGTCGTGCACCGTCGTGAGTAGTGCGGCTCTCATAGGGAAATATTCTTTCTCTATGGCGTCCCATGTATTGGCTGCCGTTGTCCACAGCGTGTCTAGCTCCTCTTTCAGCAGCCCCAGATACAGATTGATGTCGTTCCCTGGTTATTTCGGCCCGTCAATTAGCATACTCATGTGAATGTACTTCCTCTTCATGCACAACCAGGGGGAAGGTTGTACATCCACACAAACACATGCTAGGTGCTATGTGTGCTTCTCTGGCTGCCAAACGGATTGACTCCATCGGTGCTCGCGCCCAGCACGATGTTCCTTGGATCCTTCCCAAATTCTGGGTGTTCGAAGTTCAACGCTTGCCACTGGCTCCCGTCCTTAGGGTGACTCAGCATTTTGTCTTTTTTATTTATCTCCGGATCATTTGCGTCATCTTCTCGCTTCTTCTCCTCCCTATCCGCGTGCCAATGTAGGAGCTTTGCTACCTTAGGGTCCGCGAAATATCGCTGCAGACGAGGAGTGATCGAAAAGTACCACACCGATTTTTGAGGAGCTTTCTTCCTCTTCTTGTATCGAGTGACGCCGCACACCAGACATATGGTAGACTCCGCATGCTCGTCCCGATAATTGATGCAATTTTTCATGCACACATGGTATTTCACGTGCGGTAAATCCAGAGGACACACGATTTTCTTCGCCTCCTCGAAACTGGTCGGGCACTTGTTCCCCTTGGGAAGACGTTCGTGCCAGAATGACATGTTCTCGTCAAAGCATGCGTCGGTCATTTTGTGTTTTACCTTCATCTCCAGAGCCATGAGCGTTACTTTCAGGCGGGTATCCTCGGGCCTGCATCCTTCATACAATGGAGTAACCCCGTCTATCTCTAGTTGATCCAGCTTGGCTTTCTCTCGCGCGGGAGCTCTTGCGTTATTCGTCTGCTTGAGAAGTAGCTCTTGAATATGAGGGCCCTGCATCCAGCCCATCCATGGTCCATCGTCGTCTGCTCCGCCGGCATCTTCATCTTCAGGATCATGTCCTTCGTCTGCTCCGGCATCTTCCTCATCATCATGTCTGGCATCTTCTACATGATGACTGTGTACAGCATCACCATCATGACCATGTCCTAGAGATTCTTCGTCTTCTTGCCCGCCCGAGCTGCGGTGGTGGTCTTGCTGCCCTTCCTCATTTCTTGCCCGGCCCCCATGGACGACTTCATAGTCATCTTCATCACCTTGGCACCGATAGCCATCCATGAAACTATGCAAGAGTAGGTGGTCCCGCACCTGCCTGGAATTCGGGTCCGCAGTAAGGCTCTTCAACTTGCATCTTTGACATGGACATCTTATCTCCGTCTCGTTCTTTCGAAGCATCTCGGCCTTCACGGAGCTCAAAAACCTATTCACGATGCCTTCGGTCATCGTGCGGACCATGGTCTCCTGCGGGGTAGAGCAAAACAATATTTTAGAACCAAGAAAAAATTTGGCATGACTTTCCCTAAAAATAGGACCAAAAAGAATGCATAGTGCCAAAATTCTCGCCGAAACGGAAATGAATCAACATTCCGGCAAAATATTGGCAACTATCGCATTTCAAATACCGGTACCTGCAAACACAAACATATATGCAACACCACAAACATATGCAACACCACAAACATACATAGATCTAACTAGGCCACAAAAAGTGCATGTGCACGTTGTTGGAGCGAGCTAGGGAGAAAAAAAGTAGATCTACAACATAAAGATAGCTTTCCCCTTACTTACCTATCAAAAAAGGTAATTTAACCACTTAATTTTGATGAATCTATGGTGCAAATGAGGTGAGGAGGAGGAGGCAGCCGACACAAGCTTGGAGAAGGAG
>NC_041390.1:98169762-98186237 GCF_002162155.2 Triticum dicoccoides
ACACACACACACACACACACATACACTAATGGCGCACTGTGGCGTAGTGCGCCATTACTAGTTTAAACTAGTAATGGCGCACTATGCCACGGTGCGCCATTAGTAGTTCTACAAAAAAAAGAATAAAAAATACAGTAGTGGCGCACTGTGTGGCCGGTGCGCCATTACTAGTTAGAACTAGTAATGGCGCACTGTGCCTGGATGCGCCATTAGTATGTTTGGAAAAATGAAAAAAAATTGTTACTAGTAGTGGTACTCTTGTAGTGGTACTCTTGTAATACTCATATCATCAAGAATAAATCAAGCAGGACGTAGGGTTTTACCTCCATCAAGATGGCTTGAACCTGGGTAAAACATCATGTCCCCTGCCTCCTGTTACCATCCACCTTAGACGCACAGTTCGGGACCCCCTACCCGAGATCCGTCAGTTTTGACACCGACATTGGTGCTTTAATTGAGAGTTCCCCTGTGACGTCACCGTAAGGAAGGATGCCTCATCTCGTTGTTAAAAACAACATTACCGCCAGGGGAGCCCTGGCTGTCGGCCAAACTCTCCGGCTAGGCAGTTTCGTCATGACCGCCTGTTCGGCTGCTGCACCGACGATGACTTCTCGGGTCATCGAAAACAACCTCCATGTCGGCTCGGAATTCGCCAAGCAGATGGATCCAATGGAGCTCTCTTACCTAAACGAGCTCTTGGATCGCATCGCCGCCCTGGGAGTCGCTACAGACTATGATCGGATTGGGCTTAAACCCGATCAAAGGGAGATTAACTCTCCATCAGTCACCCATCATGTTGCGGTGGTGGAGGAACTGTGCGGCAATTCTTCCTCTATTTTGAGGACTAACTATGTCCGGATTCCTGAGCTCTCCGAGCCGGACACCCGTGTACAGGAGGACATCACCCAAGCCCTGAACCTAGAATCAGGCAGCGGGCTAGACCTATCGGGCAGCACTCCGGAACCCGAACTTCCAAGATTGGAAACTCCTCGGCCCCTGGGTCTCAGATCGGGTAGGGGTTAGGACTCAAATCCACCCACCCACCCAGACATAAACGATCTTTCCCACATCAGGCAAGAGCCCCATGAAACAGTACATAATTATTGGGCCAGATTCCTCCTTGTGATGAACAAGGTTAAGGACTGTCGCAAGGAAGATACAGTCTTACTTTTCTGCAATAATTGTATGGACAAGGGAATTCTTAACGCCTTAAGTCGCCGTGACATATCACGCTTCGCGGACTTGGCGTTCATAGTACAAAAGTACTGTGCGATGGAAAGCGCCTGGAAAACCGAAACGAAATTTTGGGATAATCCGGCTCCGAATATACACCCAGTCCGAAGTAAAAGGGTGCACTATCATGAGATACCCGAGCTAGTTGCAAAAGAATCTAAAACCATCTACATGGCATGGAACCGTACTGGAGGGATGGCTTAACGGACCCTGCAAAATTCATAGTACAACGGATACCATACCAACACATAACCTTAGAGCATGTTGGATACTCCGGCAGGTGGCCAAAAGTGGTGAGGATATTCTTATCCTAAATACCATAGAGCACCATCCCGTGGATGACAATACGGTTTTAACAGTCTTTGAGACCTTCGCGTCAAATAATAGGCGCAAGCGAACACTCCATAGCATTGCCGAAATCTGCCACGTAGCAGTAATAAATCCATGGAGTGACACGGCTATTAGCTTCAATGCCAGTGACGAACCTAAATTCCAGACAACCAGAGCACCAGCTGCACTGGTCCTCAGTCCAATCGTGGACGGCGTTCGACTCACCAAAGTACTCATGGACGGCGGCAGCGGATTAAACCTCATCTATGAGGAAACTCTTCAAAAAATGGAAATAGACTGGAACCGCATCAAGAAAAGTAGCACAACCTTCAGAGGAATCATACCCAGTCGGGAAGCATGATGCGCTGGGAAAATCACACTAGATGTGGTATTCGATACGCCAGAGAACTATAGGTCCGAAGAAATCACATTTCAAGTGGCCCCGTTCAGCAGTGGATACCACGCCCTTTTAGGACGTGAGGCGTTCACGATCTTCCAAGCCGTACCCCATTATGGGTACATGAAGCTCAAAATGCCCGGGCCCAACGGAATCATCACTCCCGCCAGTGATCCGGACATAGCACTCTGCACCGAAAACAAAACAGCCGCACTAGCCCTCGAGGCATTATCCGAAGCCCTCCGGCAGAGGAATTAACCATGCTACGCTCCACGGTGGACAGGGATGACGTGATACTCGACAAGAGATCCAAATCCACCTCTTTTAAACCAGCGGATGAAATAGTCAAATTCCAAGTCCACCCAACGGACCCTACAAAAACAGCCTCCATTGGGGCATAGTTAAACCCTGCCGTGGACGCCGCACTACAAGAGTTCCTGCGCGAGAATTGGGACATATTCGCCTGGCATCCCTCAGACATGCCAGGAATCCCCCGCAGGCTGGCCGAGAATAGCCTCAATATCCTAAAGGGATTCAAGCCGGTCAAGCAGGCTCTTCGGCGTTTCTCCGAACCTAAGAGACATGCCATGGGAGAGGAACTAGCCAAGTTATTGGAAGCCGGATTCATCAGAGAAATAAAACACCCGGACTGGCTAGCAAACCTGGTGATGGTACCAAAGAAGGATAAATCCTGGTGCCTTTGTGTCGATTTCAAGGACCTCAATAAAGCTTGCCCAAAGGACCCCTTCCCCCTCCCCCGCATTGATCAAATTATTGATGCTACCGCAGGACACGAGTCATCGTGTTTCCTTGATGCATACTCCGGTTACCACCAAATCAAGATGGCGGAGTCCGACCAAGACGCAGCGGCATTCATCACACCATACGGTCCCTTCTATTTCAACACAATGCCTTTCGGGCTCAAAAAACGTCGGCGCAACATATCGGCGCATGATCCAGACTTGTCTGGAGAAACAGATCGGCAAAACAGTAGAGGCATACGTAGACGACGTGGTCGTTAAAACCAAACATGTTGATTCTGTAATAGACGACTTGAGGCTCATATTCGACAACCTCCGAACATACGACATCAAGCTCAATCCGGAAAAATGCGTTTTCGGCGTACCAGCAGGAAAGCTCCTGGGCTTCATTGTCTCCAGTAGAGGAATTGAAGCTAATCCAGCAAAAATCCGAGCTCTGTCACAGTTGGCTGTCCCAACGGACCTCAAACAAATCTAGAAACTGACTGGATGTGTAGCAGCTCTCAGCCGCTTTATCTCCCGCCTAGGAGAAAAAGCTTTACCCCTTTATCGCCTCCTTCGGCACACATAACACTTTGAGTGGACGGACGCTGCCACAGCCGGATTGGAAGAAATAAAAGCCATCTTGGCAACCAACCCAATCCTGGCCAAGCCAAACGTCGGTGAACCAATGTTGTTGTACATTGCGGCAACTCACCAAGTTGTAAGCGCAGTGCTTGTCGTCGAACGAGAAGCTGACGGACATAAATTTCCTCTTCAAAAGCCGGTATACTATGTATCCACTGTCCTCACCCCATGCAAATCACGGTACCCACACTATCAAAAGATAGTTTACGCAGTATTCATGGCATCCCGAAAGCTGCGACACTACTTTCAAGAGTGTTCGATTACAGTAGCCTCGGAAGTGCCACATAATGATATTATAAACAACCGCCACGCTACGTGCCGGATTGCCAAATGGGCCATCGAGTTCCTCCCGTTCGACCTAACATACAAACCTCGGCGAGCCATTAAGTCGCAAGTATTGGCCGACTTTGTCGCCGAATGGACGGAGGCCGAACTCCCTAAAGATTATGGTGCATACTCCAATTGGATCATGCACTTCGACGGTTCTAAAATGCTGGCTGGTCTAGGGGCTGGCGTCGTCCTGACGTCCCCAACCAGAGATACCGTTTAGTACGTACTGCAAATATTGTATACAGACTCCAACAACGCAGCTGAATACGAAGCTCTGTTGCATGGTCTTTGGATGGCAGTTTCCATGGGCATTCAACGCCTGGAGGTGCATGGGGATTCAAACCTCGCAATATCCCAAATAAATGGAGACTTTAACGCCAAGGATCTAAAAATGGCAGCCTATCGAAACACCGTCCTAAAAATGTCAGCTCGGTTCGAGGGGCTCGAATTTCACCATGTGGCTCGAGAAAACAATCAGGCGGCGGATATCCTCGCCCGCATCGGTGCAAAACGCGATGCGGTCCCCCCAACATATTTTTGGAGAGGCTGTTCAAGCCATCCATAGTATGGGAAGGGGACACCGGTAACAATAGTCCGAACTCGACCAAAATACCCGATACCAAACAATCTGACACAATCGGAGGCTCCACCACCGAAATAACACCTTCAGCCCACGTAATAATGGCCATCATTGCCCCGTGGACAGAACCATTCCTGGCCTACCTAACTAGATAGGAACTTCCGGAGTACCAAAATGAGGCACGCTGCATAGTGCGGCGATCCAAGGCCTACAGGGTCCATGAGGGAGAATTGTACAAAAAAAGCACTACCGAAGACCTTCAAAGGTGCATCTCCGAAGAGGAAGGGCGGAACCTTTTGGCAGAAATTCACGTCGGACTCGGCGGTCACCACGCCGCAGCCCGGGCTCTTGTAAGCAAGGCCTTTCGTACAGGATTCTATTGGCCAATAGCCCAGGCAGATGCACAGGACTTGGTCCAACGTTGCGCCGGTTGCCAGCTCTTTGCAAATCAGAGCCACATGCCACCCACCGCCCTCCAAACAATCCGCATTACATGGCCCTTCGCGGTCTGGGGGCTTGACATGGTTGGACCCTTAAAGGGGGAACCCACAAGAAAAAATACTTACTGTTCATGGTGGATAAATTCACCAAATGGATAGAGGCCAAACCTGTTAAAACAACTGAATCCGGACCGGTGATAGACTTCATATCCGGGGTCATACACCATTATGGCGTCCCCCACAGCATCATCACTGACAATGGCACGAACTTCACAGCCGATGAGGTAAAGCTCTGGTGCAGCAAAATGGGCATCAAGCTCGATTATGCTTCAGTCTATCACCCACAAACCAACGGCCAAGTTGAGCGAGCAAATGGTCTTATAATGAGCGGCATTAAACCCAGATTAGTGCGTTCCTTAACGGAGTCTAGGATGCACTGGGTAGAGGTGCTCGACTCCGTACTCTGGGGGCTGCGGACCACGCCGAATCGTAGTACCGGATATACACCCTTCTTTATGGTGTATGGCACAGAGGCAGTCTTGCCCTGTGACATTATTCATGACTCACCTCGAGTGCGCATGTATGAAGAAAGAGAAGCCGAGCTCGATCGGCAGGACAGTTTGGACACCCTGGAGGAGGAGCGCGACGTAGCAAAAGCCCGTTCCGCATTTTATCAGCAACAGGCTCGCAGATACCAAAGCAGAGAAGTACGGGCCAAAACTTATAACGTTGGCGAACTAGTTCTACGCCTGCCGGATAAGAAAAAGAACAAGCTCGAGCCCAAATGGGAAGGTCCCTTCATTATTGAGGAAGTTCTGACCGGTGGAGCATACCAACTGCGGGATACATCGACTAATTGACTCGAGCCGAACCCATGGAACGCGGCCAGACTCCGAAGATTCTACGCCTAGCGCCGGACTCTATGTTTGTCCCCTTCCTCTGTCCATTTTTTTGCATATACATTATCTGTCTTGTTTTTCTTTCTTTCTTTCTTTCATTCTTTCTCTAGGCCTTCAAGGGCCAACTTGTGCCTCGCTTGCACATTATAGATGTACTAGCCGCGCTCATCATACCAGGGGGCTTCTTTCACAAAAGCTTAATTATTTATCTGGGCCTCATGCCCCGCACATGTGTTATACTTCCGCATGTACCTTTTTTTCGCCATTATATGCATCGGTATGACTTAAGTTTTGGCCAAGCTGGGTTGCCTGGCTCTTGTATTTATGCCCTACGTTCCCGTTAATTCGGCTAGGGCATAAGGGGAGCACCTCTGCGATTGTTACTGCCGGGTCAGCCGGATGTGTACCTCAGACTGGGTGAAGCCGAAAGCTAGCGTTCTTAAGGGAATATTCGGTCGGTGAACAAAAGATGATTTTTATTTATTTTCCATATGTGCCCCCAGATGTTTTTTCCTGCGTTTCCTATCGCAGTCCGGACAAGCACTTTAGGGCATGCATACCGAGGGAAAGGAACCCTTAATGGAACTATTCTCCCTGGAAGATGGTTCTTACTACCCATGTAATATAACATAACTAGTTGGGCACTTGTCTGTTCAAGTACTAATGACCCCTACGCCTGGTCTCCACGCATACCCCGGTTCTTATATAGCTGAGCAGGTATTCGGATACACTCCAGACTATCGGGTCCCGAGGTTGAAGCGAAAAGGTCCGCCATGACAAATGATCTACAATCCGGCTAGAAGGCATTATACATGTCACTTTAATTACATAGTCATGCAGACTGACTAAATTCCTCTTCTATACCATCCAACAAGCGAACTAGCTTACAATCCTATTGGGAATACTTTGCGGCTAATTCTACTTGCCCATAAACTAAGTTAACGGGAATCTCTTTTCCGTCGGGCCCCATAGGTCCGACCTCGGCCATGTGATTTGGGTCAGCCTTGGTATACCGCGTCTTCACCATGGCCCAGGCTTCCCTAGCACCTTGACGGCAGGCAGATATCTTCCATAATTGGAGGCGCCGTTGTGCTCCCTTGAGCTTCTCCGCAACCTCTGCAACGCCTTCTAGCAAGGAGATGGATGTCCACAAGGCCTGGGCAATACTATGCATCACCTGCCGAACTTGTTCGTGCAGTTGTGAGAGCTCGGATAGAAGATCACCCATAGACCTGGTCATTTCCTCCACGGGACGACCCGTCAGCATACCTATAGACATAACGCTGTTAGCCGGCTTCGCCGCCGAACTCCTTCCAAAGGATTCATTCAAGCACTTACCAAAAGTGCCGCGTCAAAGCCACTTATTCTCCTTCTCAGATTCTGCAAGCTGGGCTCGAATGTCTTTTAGTTCCACGCTTACCTTGGTATTGGCGTCTTGGAGATTGTTTTTCTCCCGCCTGACCTCAGTCAGCACGCGTTTGCCAGCATGTAGCTGTCGCACGACATGCTGGTACTCCGGATTTTCTCCGGATTCATCTGCAACATCTATTGTTAGATCTGCAGCCACGCCGCACACTATATGGTAACCATCATTCTTTAAAAGTAAAAGTTACTACCATGGGACTTTTTCGGTTCCTTCAATGCGGCAACAGCGGCCCGCAGTTGGGTCTTGCATTCCTCCAGCTCCTGGGATTGCCGAGTATTCTTCTCTGTAAGAACCTGCACAACAAAGATGATCCTTAAATCAGTTCTGCTAACTGTTTCAAGTCTCAGGGGCTACTGATACATATAATCGTCAGATTTACTTACCCGTACATCCTTTACATACTGATCTGTGGTTCTGGCTAGACCATCTTGGGCAGCACGGAGGTACACCTCTCCAGAATTGAAGGCATCAAATGCCTCTGGTGAGAAACAAGCGTCGCGGAGTACGGCCCGGCGACGCCTATGATTCATGGCGCTTTCCACTTCTGAATTTGTGGCGGATAATCTATCCGCATCCTCTGTAGGAGGATTATCCTACGCCCGCCCCATATCGTCTTTCGCCTCTATGTCCGGTCCTGGCGCCCGACTGGTGGAAGCATGGTTAGCAACATCGCCGGACATATTCTGGCGAGCGTTTTTTCTGTTAAAGAAACACGGGCGTCATTACATCTTGAGAAAGACGACAACCACGGATCGGGGTTTTTGTTATACCTTTGCGCCAGCGTCTCCGTCCTGACCGCCTTCCTTTTTTGGCCGGCCCAGCCTCAGTGCCTCTTGTTGGCGAGTTGCTGTGGGTTTGGCAGGGCGTCCCGAATGCCTTCCCTGTAAAAACGCCATATGTATATGGTAGGTGAAGTGTCTAAAAGGGGATCCTAGTTTTTGGAGTTGGGATTTTTAGTTTTTCTTACGTGCGATGCAGGAAGCAGTCTGGGATAGTCGGCCGTAATGGCCACCAAGGCGTCATCACAGCTTAGTTGATAGAACTGCCGGTCTATCAGCTCCACGAATATGACCGGATCTTCTTCGAGTCCGGGATCGCGGGGCCCGGTCAGGGTCCTCTGGTTGTGGAGATGGGCTGCTAACCTCCCTTATGGATTTTCGCAGTTCCTGCTGCAAAGATGGCAAGTTAAGTGCCTATGATAAAGAATGCGGGAAGAATGGGAGTAAGGAGATATAACTCACCCAGCTTGGAGGGTTGTACATAGAGAATCCATCCCGCAGCTTGATGCGGAGGAATTCCTCTTCCTCTCCCTTGAACAGTTCAGACAGAATTTTTGCCAAGGCGGCAGCGCTGTCTGGACCCTTACGCCCACAACGGGTGGCGTCATCTTCCCCGTTAAAACACCACAAGGGGTGCCCTCGATATTGAAGCGGTTGCACTCCCCGAATTATGATATTGACATAACCTCGATTACTGTCAATCCTAATTGAGCTAGCGCTTTAATCCGGTTCATCAGGTAAAGGACTTCCCCGTTGTCTTCCTCCTGGGGGCTCCGTGGGTACCAACTCTGCCGTTTGTTCAGGGGAGCATTGCTGAACTCAGGAAGGCTCCGCCGAATAGGGTCCAGAAAGGGGACGTCCTCCATATAAAACCATTCCGAAGGCCAGTCTTCAGACGTCTTCTTCGGAGTACCGGACAGGTATCCGGTTTCGGCGATGCGCCATATTTCGGCTCCGCCCACTTGATAAAGTGATCCCTTCTGTGTGCGAGGGACGAGGCAAAATAACCTTTTCCACAGCTCGAAGTGAGCCTCGCAGCCCAGGAACAACTCGCAGAGGGCGACATAGCCGGTGATGTGTAAGATGGAAGCAGGGGTGAAATTACGCAGTTGGAGGCCGTAAAACTCCAGGAGCCTGCGGAGGAACGGATGAATCGGAAATCCGAGTCCCCTTAATAGATAGGGGACAAGGCATACCCGCTCCCCCATAGAGGGGCTGGGGAAGCTCTCCGCTTGCTCCCCGACATTGTAGGTGGCGAGCCCGGCTCGGACGGGCACCATATACACCGGAGGGAGAAATCCCTTAGTCTGCAGTTTGACTAATCGACCGTGTGGGACTGAACACCTCTCCCAATCACCGGGCTTAGGGCTACGAGGGGGGGAGGAGGAGCTGCGGAGGTCGGCCATGCTGGAATGGGTCTTTCCGAAACACGCTCTATTAGGAAAAGGCATGCTAGTGGCGCACCGAATTTGCCTTCTAATGGCGCACTACTGGTGCGCCACTGGCATCACGCCATTAGAATTAAATTCTAATGGCGCACCACTGGAGCGCCATTAGTATCTGGTGTTCTAATGGCGCACCACGTAGTGCGCCATTAGTATAGCCTGCAGTGCGCCATTAGAATGCCTCCCAGGGGGCCATATGTACCCATGTGCTTTTGCATTCTAATGGCGCACCAGCAGTTAATGCGCCATTAGTGTGATGATCATAGTGCGCCATTAGTGTGATGATCATAGTGCGCCATTAGTGTCTTGTGTGGTGCGCCATTAGTATGAATATTAGGTTTTCTTTTTTTGCTTTTCTGATTTTTGCACAGGTTACAAAATATATTATTGGACAGAATATAGACAGCAGCACACAGCAACATCAGATTCATCGAATACAACAGAAGATTAGTCTCCAAATACAATTCATCATATTAGTCTCCGAATTCAAAAGACTGAACAAAGATAAAACATTACAAGTCTCAAGACCACGAGTATCGAGTTTGCCTTCACATTACAAGTCGATATCGATCATCTAAACTACCATCACATAGAAGAGAGCTGTGGTCATCACGATGAGCATCATCGCGATCAAACTGGTCTTCATCCGGTTCCCCCAATGCTCCCTCCTCTCTCCTGCTAGATAGCGGGCGTATCTACATTCGGCCTCCGACATAGTGGTGTACCCTTTGTAACTGTTACCGCTGAAACGGTGAACCTGTCTCCGACACTCCTCCCAGTCGTCGTAGACTCCGGGAACCTTACCCTTGTACACGACATACGACGGCATCTCTATGCACAAGCCAAACAACAGACAATACATAAGCAATATGTAAGTATGCAACAAAAGGATCGGAAGAGAAAAGCAAGACATTAATAGCACGATTCATGGTCCTACTAATAAATAGCATCGATTACATCTAAGTTGAATGACTGTCCAAATCAAAGAGACATACGAATTCATTAAAGTATAATTACAACATGAGCCAATCAATGTTTCAGAACTACACTTCACTACTTTTGACTCGACTCATCGGACAGGAACGTGGATGAAGCCGCCGTCTGTCGTGATGGTCATGAAATCGCGGTCGTTGTCACCCTGCATTTGTAGCGTTTCATCTATCTCACTGTTGGACGGTTGATATCTGAGGAAGAACTGCCCCGAGGTATGAAGGACATCTTGATGGATGATGTCCGCAAACTCGGACTGGATGCAAAAGAATTCTTGTCTGAGGTCCGCGTCCTGGACTGTCGACAAGCTCGCGGCCCAATCTTTGAGATTATCTGGTAGCAGAAGTTGATGATGGTCCCTTACGATCGCCCGCATGTGATGGAGGGCGTAGTAGGCATCCTTCTGACCGCCAGGCGGCTGCTTGACGCAGCAGAACTTCGTATTGTGTGAGAACATGTGCTTGCCGTACTTATGAACTACCCTGGTGAAGGTGCCTCCAGATTTGGTGTAGCCGCGGAGAACATCATCAAGAACTTTCTTGACATTTGTGTAGTCTATGTTGGAGTTACGGTTCGGGTTGAAATACGTGGCCATGGAATATTTCGGGCTTAAGAGGATGAGTGTGCAATGTGTGTCACTGCACAGAACACGGAATGTTAGAAAAAAAAGAACGATCAAAATCTAAGAAATCATATGTTACGGGGCGGTTAAGGGATGACTTACTTGGGAAAGTAAGCCACAAGGAAGTTATCCTTATCTGGGTTTGCCAGAATGACGCCTTCGAGGTGTGAACTCGCAACTTGGTGGTCCCCAGCGCTGCTCAAGTGCTTGGCACGCATGTAGAAGGGGTCGACTATCACGATGTCCGGGGTCATGTAGAAGGGGTCCCCAGCGCTGCTCAATACTCAGCGAAAACAGCCGAACGAAGGTGTAGTGCAGCGGATGAAGGTTAAACATAGCAAAGATGTCATCAAACTGCATGATGATCGTACCCCCGATGTCGCCATCCACAAAGCCCTTGCCCTCTGGCACCTTGGCCACGAAAACCGGGTATGCCACATCCTTCTCTCTGAGACGCCGCTTCTCCAAAGAAAGAACACTGTCGTGCAGACTCCGCATAGCACCGGTTGTAGCATTCAGCATATTTGGCGGTAGCATAGACCTACCCGCCACATGCACCCTCCTCGAGATATCCTTAGGTGAAGGTGGCCCATCCTGAGCACGGATCGAACTCGGTGCCGGCTGGCTCGCACTGGCGCCCTTGTTAGTCTTTCGTTTCTGTCCCTTCTTCTTGATCTCATGTAATGGGACCGAGTTCTGCTCACAGACCGCCTTCTTGAGCGTGTTGGGGCTGATAATATTTCACACCTCAGCTATCTGAGGCTCGGTGAAGGCGGGAGCTGGAGGCGTGTCCTGAGAACTGAACACCAGACGACGCCTGTTGCAATTGGAATTCTCCGCCGTACCAGCTAGATCGCGGTGGTCTTGGTTGGGTTCTTGAGAAAGAGGCCCGCATAACTCGTCAGCGTACCCATGTTCGGCAAAGTACTTATCAACGTTGGTAAATGTACCGTCATCGTTGTCGTCGCCGTCCGGATCCTGTGCCATAGGGCTGTCCGGATCCTGTGCCATAGGGATGTCCGGCAGGTCCGGTAGCGTTGCGGCGTTCTTGCCATGGCTTGGCGCCGGCACAACTGGCGGTCTTGTCTATGGGGTGGTGTCCCCCGCCCCCAAACGAATCTGGCTCTTCGGCCAAAGCAGGGGCCAGTTTACGCAGGCACTGAGGGTCATCTCATCTTCTTCATCGGCCCCAGTGGGTCGAATCGGAGGTAACAGCTCGTCGCAGCCTAGCAGCACCTGAACCACTTCAACCCTATACATTGTGGGTGGCATCAGATTACCGTGGAACATGGGGTTGCCCGGTTGAATGATTCTGCCCTTGGCGACATCGACCAACTTGGCGCCCACGAAGTGCAGAAGAGTGCAAGGAACGTTGGCGGTGCCCTGCGAAAACATGTACAGGGCGTCAAGGATGCCCAGTCAAAGGCAAGGAGATGAAGTCATCGGCCGAGAGGCTTAGTTACCGTGATGCCGTCGAGGTCGGCTAATGTCGAGGCACCGCCAACGGCGGGCGTGCAACTGACGGAGGGGGCGCTTGTTGGCGAGGTGCCGTCCGGCGTACACCCGGGTGCATTAAGCTCCAATGCCCGTGCCGGCGCCGGAGACACGAATACCGCCTCCTCCGGAGACACCAATGGCGCCGCCTGCGTGCTATGCGAGTTGCTGGCCGTGAAACTGGGAACCGGGGGAGGCCCCTGTTGGCCGCCCGCAATCCATGTCGTCAGCCCATGAATCAGCGTAGGCACCATGGCGTTGAGCGTCGTTCCAAGTTGTTGTTGCACTTGCTCTTGGACAAGCTCCGGAATCTGCGCCACTTGTGCCTTGAGTTCTTCAACCTCGCGCGTCTGGCTTTCTGAGCTGGTCTTTTTCTCCTTCCGCACACCAGCGGTATAGTATGACCCCCATTTTGTGGACAAGCCTTTGCCGGCCACACGACCAGCTGACGTCGGCTTAGTGAGCTTATCCTTGTTTTTCATTACGTTCAACGCCCTATTTAAAGGGGTGTCGAAAGGGGAGCTCTTAGACGACCCCGCGCTACTGCTTTCAGTGTCCTGCAAAAGGAACATGAACCATTTAGAAATATTGGGGATTAATTAGAGTGCAACCATATGGAGCTAATTACACGGGGGTGTATTCCTTAGCAGAAGAAGCTCAAGCGCCCTGGTCTTCGGATCCGTGGTAAGCTCCTTTGTTATCGGGTCCTCCTTGTACCGGGCGTTGACATAGTTCCTGGTCTGCTTGTCACCGCTGTATTTCTCGAAGCGGGGCGGTAGGCCTTGCTCGGCACGCTCCGGGTCCTCCTTGTCCCATATAGGCTCCGCCACTCTATAACCGCCGGGACCGAGTTTGTGTTCCCCTAAGTTCAACTCCCGCATTTCTTTCCCCCACTGACTTGATTCGGAGTTTGCACTGCTCTCGCACTTGATCTTGAACTCCTTGTACTCATCTTCGCTCATCAAAGGATATTTCGCCTTGATCTTCTCATAACTATCACCTTTATCAATCATTCTCTTCACCGTGATTTTCCGAGTAGACAGGGCCGTGCTCATCTTCGTGAGGGCGGCACTGTTCACTTTATTCCCTGAGAGGCATGTGTTTTCAAATTTGGTGGGGAACTTGTATCGTTCATGCAGCTTCGTGAAGAGGAGGTTGCGCAAATTCCCTCGGTCCTTATGCCTAAGGTTCTCGGTGTTGTTCGAGACGGTGCTCCAGAGAATGCACCCGAGCTGAACTGAGTACCCCTTGACTATATGTTTGGGCTCCGTTGGCTTCCCGTCGGAGTCCACTTGAGTGAATTCCTCCTTGAGGGTGCGGAGCGCATTCGGCCGCCGGTCCTTCCTTTGCTTCTTCGGTTGGCTGCCATCTGTGTGTGCGCCGCCATCATCTGTGGTGGCATCCTCAGCGGCACCATCAGTGGTGTCATCCACGACGCCACTAGGGGTTGTGTAGTCATGATCGGTGTCTTCCGCGGCGTCCTCATAGCAGTGAGGTTCTTCCTCCATCTCTTGGGACAGCTCCCAGAATTGCTTGCCACCCGAACCACCGGCCTCATCGTTGTGGGCCATGTTTCGCTCTAAATAGGAAAAAAGTTTGGTCAAAAAGTTAGTTATTGTCAAGGAACAAGATCATGGTCTCATCATTTAGGGTTTGTCGACACCGAGGCCCCCTAAAAGCCTAAGCTTTCATCATTTAGGGTTTGTCGACGCCGAGGCACCCTAAAAGCCTAAGCGTACATCATTTAGGTTCTCATCGACACCGAGGCATCCGGGGCAGCCAAGTTAAGTTTTCATCATTTAGGGTTTATCGATGCCGAGGCACCCTAGGTTGGGCCTAATCACTTGGCACTAATCACTTGGCTCTATTGCCACCTATGTTGGGTTTATCATCTAGGGTTTATCGATGCTAAGGAGAATTCTAAGTTGGGCCTAATAACTTGGCTCTATTGCCACTTATGGTTTAATGCAGCAAGAATGGCAGGGCAGTTGATCCTACTTAACTAAATACTAAGATACCCCGGCCCATGCATTAGTCGCAAGTACCCCATATGTCCTATTTTTAGCAAAGTCATGCTAACATTCACGGAAAATTTTAGCATGACCTTTGCTGAAAATAGGACATATGGAGTACCCGAATTTGCCGGAAGGAAGTTAATCGACATTCCGACAAACTCAAGGGCAACTCGGGGTACCTGCAAATTCATCATGACACAATGGTCGAAGACAAAACCCAGCAAACTAGCAAGATGATCATCATCTTTGCAAGACGGTAGCTCAAGTTTTTGACAGTAGCCTCTGAAGAAAACAGCATTGCAACATTCAATTTCACAGGATAAAAAAATCATCCAAATACAATGAGATCAGCAAAGGACAGTAAGATATATACTGAAATTATCATAACAAAATGCTTGCTACCCAATGCTAGTAATCAAGCAGTAACATAAAATGCTAGTAAGTTCACTGGGGGAACTGTGAAAAAACAAGCAGCAGTAGCAGAATATGTTTGGAGTAGCATCAAAAGTTCTACAAATCAAATAGGCCACACAAGGGGCTGATCTAGGAACCTTGAGAGGGATACCCAGAACAGGAGACTCAGTCATGTGCAGCTTACAACCTAGTAGCCTACAGGCATGGAATTGCAGAGTACAAGCACTGTTGGAGACCACAAGGTTGGGTATGTTTCCCTGGAGGTGCTCACGCATGGGTCCATCCGATATATGCAATGGTTGTCGGCAGCCTAGTAGTGAAAAATTTTCTGGATTCTGGACCGTTGGCTAGCAAGCTCCAGCCAAAGTGTGTATGCATTAAGTCTATGAGGTCAGGGGCATTCTTGCGTAATAACTGTGGAAACAGAACCGCGCCAATGCTGACACATCTCTGTACCATGGAGTATTCCTTTTTCTCAATTCCCCAAGCAGCCTGGCGCTGCTCCATGACCTGACCTTTTATACTATGATGAACAAAAGCATCTACCTCGGAAATCTCCAGTACATAGACCACGGGTAGAACAAGTCCATGCATCACAAAGTCACACAAATCAGAGTGACAGCACCAACAATTTCGAGCTCCCTGTGCTACAAAGCAGCCCCGGAATTGCTCAGATGGGCAGTCCGACTGGTGACAGGGGCCAAACCGAAAGCTATATGCTACCACAATCTATCATGAACACGGCCCAAACGAAGTCAATTCTACACTACATCTGACAGACTACTCCGTGTTCTCTCAGATTTCCTCCACTCGTCGAGACGGGTTCCCACCCAGCCCAGCCATCCCCGCCTCTCCTCTCTCGCACGCACGCAGCAACCCAGAAAAACACAAGACAAGCAGTAGAATCTCTGCTCTACCGGGAGGCAACGAAGTGGCCAAGGTCAGAAGGGGCGATACCTGAGCGGAAGCCCTAGGCTAGCGCGAGGGGGCAGAGCGCTACTGCTGCTGCTATTGCTCAGGGACGGTGAGGTCGGAGTGGGTGGCGCGGGAAGGCGGCGGGAGGCGGGGGAGGGGGTTCCGCCGATCCGGCCGGAGGGGCGAGAGGTGGGAGGAGACGAGGCGGTGGCGCGGTCGGGTGGGTGCGTGGGGCACTCCTCCCTGGTCCGGACTGGCCACGCTGCTCGGGGACGGCGAAGGAGGCGAGGGGGGCGGCGAGGGGGACGGCGAACACAGGGGGCAGCGGGTGAGATCGATGAGGCAGGGGAGAGATTAGAGAGATTGGGGATTTAGTGTGGGGGGAAGCTTTCTAATGGCGCACCACCCCCTCGTGCGCCATAAGTACGACTATTCTAATGGCGCACCACCCCTCGGTGCGCCATTAGAATTTTGTTTTAATCTAGCCCAGTAGCCATATCTACGACCTAACCCTATCTACAACAAAACCCACCCACTAGCCTGACTGGTCAGCATGCAGCACACACACCAGGAGGTCCTGGGTTCGATTCGTAGGCTCCCCAATATTTTTTATGCATTTTAAGTGCTGTTTTTATATTTATTTGTGTTTAAATATGTTCAAACTTGTTTAAATCATAATAGTAATATTTTTTTATAAAAACAGTAATATTTTTTTAAAAAATATGTTCAAATTTGTTACTTGAAAATATCATCGGCAGCGGCGATGGAGCGGGGGAGG
>NC_041390.1:98186494-98209857 GCF_002162155.2 Triticum dicoccoides
GGGGGCCGGGTGCTCGTCGACGGCAGTGGTGCGGAGGAGGGTTGCGGTGTGTCGGCGGCGGCAATGGAGCTAGCGGGGGAGGGTGCGGGTGGGATCGAGATGGAGGGGGATCGAGATCGAGATGGAGGGGGAATCGAGATCAAGATGGAGGGGGATCGAGATCAAGTGTCCTCATGAATTCAAAAAGTGCCCATGAAATTTAAAAATATTCATGATATCAAAAAGTGCCCATGAAATACAATCGAGAAATGAAGACTATGATTTAAATACAATCGATCTTAGCTAGCTATCTTTTCACAATCTTCTTGCCCTTCTTTTTCGCAAATGGAGTTCTTCTGTGGAACGGACGTCCTTTAGGTAGGGTGGTCCTGCTTCTTCTTGTGGTGTGTGCTGCTACTTCATCGTCGTCGTCATGTTCGATCTTCGGGTCCCCGTACTTGTCGAAGTCTTACTCATTGGCTACTCCATCCATTCCGATGATCTTCCTTTTTCCTCTCCTCACGACAACACGACTGGGCTTTGACGGGTCGGTAATGAAGAATCATTGGTCAATTTGGGAAGCCAGTACCCATGGCTCATTTTTCGCGGTGACGTTTGCGCCCGCGGTCTTGGAGTTGGCTTCGGGTATAACCATGGTGGTGAAATACCGGTCTCCTTTTAGGACGCTCTTGGCCCATCTGACACGGAACATCGGGACCTTCTCTCTAGCGTAGCTCAGCTCCCAGATCTCCTCGATCCTTCTGTAGTATCTGTCCTTGTCGTTACCGGTGTAGGATTCCATCGTTACCCCAGAGTTCTGATAACCATCGCTCTTCATGTCCTTGTCCTCGGTGTAGAATGTGTAGCCGTTGATATCGTACGCCTCGTAGGTCATCAGGTTGTGCTCGGCGCCCTGTGACAAGGCGAATATGAGTTGTTCTTCCGCGGAAGAATCCTCATGTAAAGGGTACGACAGAAGCTTCTGCTTGAACCAACGCGTGAAACATGAGTTGTGCTCTTTGAGTATATCTCCGTCCGTCCTCTGTTGGCCTCGGTCATTGTACGTCTTCTCAATAAAGGTTTTGTGCTCTACCACCCAAGGATCGACCACATCTATGTGTTGTAGCGCGACTAGGTTTGCTCTTTCAAAGTCGGCGAGTCGACCCTCGAAGTCGACATGCATTTCGCGGCGACCCTCACGGTGACCCCATCCAGCGAGCCTGCCGAGGTGCCTGTTGACGGGCAGACCAACGGGGTTCATGATGCCTAGATAATTCGTGCAGTAGGAGATGCACTCTTCGGTCAGAAAGCCCCTGGCTATACTTCCCTCGCCGCGGTGGTACTTGTCTTGTTGCCCTTCCTCATTTCTTGCCCGGCCCCCATGGACGACTTCATAGTCATCTTCATCACCTTGCCACCGATAGCCATCCATGAAACCACGCAAGAGCAGGTGGTCCCGCACCTGCCCGGAATCCGGGTCCGCAATAAGGCTCTTCAGCTTGCATCTTCGACACGGACATCTTATCCCCGTCTCGTTCTTTTGAAGCATCTCAGCCTTTGTGGAGCTCAAAAACCTATTCACGATGCCTTTAGTCATCGTGCGGACCATGGTCGCCTGCGGGGTAGAGCAAAACGATATTTTAGAACCAAGAAAAAATTTGGCATGACATTCCCTAAAAATAGGACCAAAAAGAATGCATAGTGCCAAAATTCTCGCCGAAACGGAAATGGATCAAAACATTCCGGCAAAATATTGGGAACTATCACATTTCAAATACCGGTACCTTCAAACACAAACATATATGCAACACCACAAACACATGCAACACCACAAACATACATAGATCTAGCTAGGCCACAAAAAGTGCGTGTGCACATTGTTGGAGCGAGCTAGGGAGAAAAAAAGTAGATCTACATCATGAAGATAGCTTTCCCCTTACTTACCTATCAAAAAAAAGTAATTTCACCACTTAATTTTGATGAATCTATGGTGGAAATGAGGTGAGGAGGAGGAGGCAGCCGAAAGCTTGGAGAAGGAGGTGGAGGGAATGAAGTGGGGAAAGTGAGTGGGTAGGTGTGGGGCTGTCCAAAATATCTTATTGGGGTCCCAGGTTACTAATGGCGCACGACCAGCAAATGCGCCATTAGTAACCCTGGTTACTAATGGCGCACCTGCAGGTGGTGCGCCATTAGTAGTTTTGCAAAAAAGTAAAAATAAATAAATATATATACTAATGGCACACCAGGTAATAGTGCGCCATTACTAGTTTAAACTAGTAATGGCGCACTGTGAAACGGTGCGCCATTAGTAGCTTTGCAAAAAAAGAATAAAAAAATTACAGTAATGGCGCACTGTCTGCCTGGTGCGCCATTACTAGTTAGAACTAGTAATGGCGCACTTCGACCTGATGCGCCATTAGTTTGTATGGAAAAATGGAAAAAAAATTAATACTAGTGGCGCACCCTGTTTCTGGTGCACCATTAGTGTCTTCCACACTAATGGCGCATCACCAACCGGTGCGCCATTAGTATATAGTAGTGGCGCACTACTTCCATGGTGCGCCATTAGTATCAATCCTATCTATAAGCCTTTTCCTAGTAGTGACGCTCTGATGGATTCTCGCTGGGGGGAGGATGGTATGGATCGGACCTAAGAATCCCCATCCCTTTAATAGACAATTTATTTATTTTGTGAGGGGGCGAATGTAAAAATGCCCTGGCGCCTTGTATTCATTCGACGCGTGGGAGATAGCCCTTATTGGGCACAGAAGCCAAGAGGTTCAACATTTATGAGGCCATACACTACCTACGAACACTCGAAAATTGGAGAAGAACCCACCTTGCAATGCCGAAGACAACACTACGCGCCGGACTCATCGTCATTGAAGCCTGGTTCGGGGGCTACTGAGGGAGTCCTGGGTTAGGGGGTATCCGGACGGCCGGATTATATCTTTCGGCCACACTGTTGGACTATGAAGATACAAGATTGAAGACTTCGTCCCGTGTCTGGATGGGACTCTACTTGGCGTGGAAGGCAAGCTAGGCAGTACGGATATGTATATCTCCTCCTTTGTAACCGACCTTGTGTAACCCTAGCCCCCTCCGGTGTCCATATAAACCGGAGGGTTTTAGTCCGTAGGACAACATACAATCATACCATAGGCTAGCTTCTAGGGTTTAGCCTCTCAGATCTCGTCGTGGATCAACTCTTGTAATACTCATATCATCAATAATAAATCAAGCAGGACGTAGGGTTTTACCTCCATCAAGAGGGCCCGAACCTGGGCAAAACATCGTTTCCCCTGCCTCCTGTTACCATCCACCTTAGACGCATAGTTCGGGACCCCCTACCCGAGATCCGCCGGTTTTGACACCGACACCACCGTTGTTCTTCTTTGTTGTTTTTATGTTTCCATCACCACTTGGTATAGATCCGTCCTTGATACGAATACCGGTGGAAATTTCTTGATGTGTCCTTCTCTTGATTCCTTTAATGCCATGGGAAATTTAGTCTTCTCACCACCCCTCATGATTAAAGAAACAACTTTGACTCTTGAGCATGTTATGGAAAGATTAGATGCTATTGAGAACAAAATTCTCACCGAAGATCATATGGAAATTATAGATAAAAAGATGCATAATTTAGCCACCAATATGGGGTCAAAAGCAGGAGATGTTCTTAAGTTGTTAAGGGAAAAGGGTACCATAATTCATGAAAGAATAGAAGCAAGCCCTTCTCGGATTTATAAATTAGAAGAAATTTTTAGTAATCTAAGCATGGCTTTTTCTTCCGCTAAAACTATCGAAAAAACTCCCGTAAAAATTGGTAGAGCTTCCAAGAACAAGGTACAAACTCTAGTAATAGTAACAAAGAAGATCTTAAGATGATTGATATCCACCCGGATTTTGTTGAAGTGATAAGAGATCCTTTTTGCAAATTTATTCCTAGAAGTGTTGTTATTGGAAATCTTTAAGCTAAATCTTTTAAGGGTTGTAAGTGTTTGATTGAAGAGTTGGACAAACATGACAAAACTTAGATTCTTGCTTTATGCCTAGCTAAGGGAGTCAAACTATATCGCTTGTTGTTAGGCAACCCAATGAATAAATTTTATTTTTGCTTTTTTCTTCCTGTTTTTGAGTGCTAGCACAATTATGCTACTGTTATGATTGTGTTTTTTCATGTTTTAATTAGTGTTTGTGCTAAGTAAAGCCTTTAGGATCTTCTTGGGTGATAGTTGTTTGTTCTTGCTGAAAAAAACAAAAAACTTTTGCACTCACGAAAATAATTATCATTTTTTACTAGAGAGCGATAAAATATGCATTCCACTTGAAGTAGATCAATATATAATTTCCTCAGGCCGTCCTAATTTTTCAGAATTTTTGGAGTTACAGAAGTATTTGTCGTGGAATTGTCACGGCAGATGTCCTCATGGAAGGACTTAGTCGTGGAGCCATCACTACGGGTTAGCTTGAAGGGGTTAAACCGGATAAAGGGACACGAAGGTTTATACTAGTTCGGCCCCTTCGATGAAGGTAAAAGCCTACGTCTAGTTGTGATTGGTATTGCTGGGGGTTTTGAAGACCAGGGAGCGAATCCGCTTTGTCTGGCTTCGAGTTGTTGTTTCCTATCCCTGAACCGCCGCTGGGTCACCCCTTTATATATTCACGACGATCCCGGCCGGTCTACGGAGTCCCGAGGCTGGCTCATAAAAGTGTCCGCCTCGGTCTCTTCTTTCTTATCTTACAATGCAAGTTTATACAATCATGGCGGTTTACTATCATGGGCCCTAAACCGCCTGTGGGCTTTGGGCCTCTAAGCTTCATCTGTAAAGCGCCATCTTCTGGGTTTCCTTGGGCTTTAGTATAACTGAAGGTGAACCGGCCCCTCCTGGGCGGTTTACCCTCAGTGGTTATAGCTTCAACATTGGGCCCCAGATTGATTTGAACCTGTTCATGTCAGTCTTCAATCCTTGAACTTCTGGCAATTCTCGTAAACCGCCATATTGTCTTCTCCCTGTGAACTTTGAGAAATCGCCATGACGTCATCTTCTGTTACTGTAGTAAATCATTGTGATGCCATTCCTGTATAAAAAAGTTTTATAAAGATTCCCTTCTCTTTAATTAATTCCCGAAGATCGAGGCGACAGCTGCATCCTCTTTTGCCGCCTCCGATTCCTCGATTTACGCGCCTGCTATTTTATCCCACTTCCTTATAAATAAAACCGGGGCGCCTTCCATTTTCTTCCTTTCCAAACCGCATCGTCTTCCTCCTCGCGACCCGAAGACCTCAAGTATCGCCGCCGCCGCCGTCGTTGATCTTCCAGTCCGCACTGACTCAGGCCGCTGCATCGACCTGACTCTGACCAGAAATCGACGGCGAACCTCCGCAGCTCATCCACATCCGTGAGTTCTTCTCCTTCCCCTTCTCAGATCTGCATTGGAACTTTTTGTTGAGTTCGTCGGCTGTCATCACCGCCCGATGCAAACCCTTGTTTGTTTTCACCTCGAATACCCTGTTTACATTGTAAAAACAACGTATACCTGCTGCAGCAATTGTTTGCGCTTATCTTGCATAAAAATAGATCTCATTTCCATTGTTTGGAAGCTCTCTTTGAGTGTATGAACTTCTCTGCACTGTTTTAGGTCTAGAAATTTTTCCTTCCAGAGCGACCGTTTGATCCAAAATAATAATTGCAACTTGTGAAACCTGTTTGTTCCATACTTAACAAATTTCCAGCTTGGGGTTCTGCCTCCAAAGGGTGGTTTATCCTTTAGTGTTGATAATTCGTCGTATGTCATTAGCCCTCTCTTAAACCGCCATCTAGACTTTGAACAGCCATGCCCGGTTCACTTCATACGTATACCTTGAATTGCCGGTTTAACATTTTGACAAATAGATACGAACCGCCAATCGTAAACCGTCCATTTTCCTTTTAGAGACTTTGTAAGATGACGAAACAATTTGCTTCTTGCAACTGGGTTCCATCTCGGATCACAGAAACGCAAATCAATGAATATGTCATCACCGGCGCTTTAGCCTCAAAAAATGTCCTCCCTTGGCGAGTTCCTGGCCCTGAATGCCCCCCTGAACCTCAAGATGGAGAAGTGATTGTATTCTTGCAGCATTTAGCTCGAGGTTTCAGTCCTCCCGGATCAAAAAATTTCCGAGATGTTCTTTCCAGGCTCCAACTTCATCCTCAAGATATTGGACCAAATTCTGTGTCCAACATATGCAACTTCCAAGTATTCTGTGAGGTTTATCTGCAAGAAGAACCCACTGTCAATCTCTTTCTAGATCTCTTTCACTTAAACCGCCGAACGGAATTTTCTGATGGACCTAATACTAAACTTGGCGGTGTGTCGATTCAAAAGAGGAAAGAGGTTGATTTTCCTCATGCCAAACTTCACAACCATCCAAAAGACTAGAACCACACTTGGTTCTACTGTCAAAATACTGCCCCTGCTGAAGTGAACCCTCTACCGGGCTACCGTCCGCACCAACTCAGCAATAATCACCCCATACCTCAGAGATTGCCTGCCAAAGACCGACAAGCTTATGCATCTCAACTCGCCAAACTCCGGGCCCTCCTTGCCAATGGTTTAACTGGTGTTGATCTCGTCCGTTGCTGGATTTCATGGTGCATTCTCCCTTTAAGCCGCCGGCCCGGATTGATGTTTGAATACACCGGCAGCACCAATGATCCTCAACGGTTTAACTCAATAGAACTAACGGACGATGAAGTCAGTGAAAGTTTAAAGAAAATACTCGATGAACCGCTCGCCGTATGTACTCAAATTGGTCTTCGTCCTTTTTACGCCTCCAACAAACTGCCAGGGGTAAATATTTTAACCTTGTACTTTTCCTTATTCTTCTCCGCTTTGACACTGCTATAATAATACTTTTGTGCAATCCAATAGGCCAGTAGCTCTTTTTGGAAAAAGAGAACTCAAGACAAAGTGGCTAAGGCTCCTCGTGGTAAGACCAAGGTCATCAAGAAAGCTGCCAAAAAGAAAACCGCTGAGTCTTCAGAGCCACCAGAAGATGTCGATGACTCGGCCGAAGAGGTAAAGTTTGACTCCCTTGACTTCTATCCATATATTTTATTGATAATGATTACTCCCAGGATGATGCGGAGGCCAGCCATGCAGATCATATTGAGGTAATTTGTCTTTCTTCTGACTCAGAACTTGTGCCGGTTCAATGATTTCGCCGTGCAGTTTGGAAAGTGAAATGTTGTCACCCTGTTGCTCATTTGGATCAAAAACTTTCTTTGAAGACACAGCAAACCGAAGGGCGTCGCACAACCCGGCACAGTGGTCAACAGGTCACTTCTTTCGGTTTACCTCACACCCCAAACCGGAAACATCGTCCAGAGGTTGCTTGTTCTCCTAAAAAACGTTATCCTTTGAAAGGTTTCTTCCGATGCCCTCTCAATTCATCTCATTCAAATTATCAGGCATCTTCTAATTCGTCTGGCGGTTCATCCACCACTCAGCTACCTCCACTAAAAACCATCCCTGGGTAAGTGTGTAGCCTTCCCTTCTCTTTCATAACTCAGTTGACCATGCTAATCTTTGTTTTAATATTAGTGCTCAAGATCGTTTGAGTAAGAAGGCCAAGACCAGCGCCCCTACCGGTGAAGTAGAACTGGAGAAAACTCCTGAGGATCTTGATAAAAATCTTGATAATCTCGTGGATGATTTTGCCCTGCCAGAGCCAACGATCAATGCTAATCTGCCGGAAGCTGATCCGGCCATACATGAGGATACCTCAAGTCCACATGTTATGCCTGCAAGTCCGGCTGCTGATCCGCTGAAGTCAAGTGCTAATCCGCTAAGCCCAGCCAAGGACGATGATGTTATTGTTACTGACACTGCTTATACCGCTCCGGGTGATCCAGTTGTCTTGGCAAAACATACCGCCAAGGATGAGTTTATTTCAATGGGCAAGAGGAAGATGGAAACTGATATGTCAAAATATGCTAATCTTTCTGCCCAGGATCTTCATTTCGGTTTCTTGAACCCGCTTTATACAAGTTGAGATAATGAGGCTGACTTGGAAAATCTGATGAAGGAACGTTATGAGGTAAACATTTTCCTCCTTATCTTTGTATTTTCACTGCCTTGTATCCTGTAGCCCCCAAGGGTCGGTTTAATTTGTAAAAACAAACCGGGACTTTGAATTTCCAAACTACACATTGTTGACTTTTAAGTTTCTTGAACAAACACACATTAGCCCCCAAGTGCCAGGATTGAAACTTGTATGAATCCTTGGGAGTTTGAAGAAGCAGTAAGAAAGAATTAATCTGCATTAGCCCCCAAGTGCCAGGATTGAAACTTGTATGAATCCTTGGGACTTTGAATAAGCAGTAAGAAAGAATTAATCCACATTAGCCCCCAAGTGCCAAGTGTAGAACCAGTTGTATGCTTGGGACTTTTGATAAAATATTGAAATGCTCCTCTTGTTTTTGGCAGGCTGACATAAACCATCAACGGACGCAGATTGCTGATCTTCAAGAAAGTATCAAATCTCACCAAGAAGAATCCTCCAAAGCCAAAGATGAGCTTCGAGCCGCTTTAACTTCCATAGAACGACTGAAAGAAGAATTCAAGACGGAACGTGCCAACTGGGACACTGAAAAGGGGACATTGCTGAAACGATGTGAAGACGCCAAATCTGCACTTAAACCGGTGGCAGAAGAGCTTTCTGGGTTAAAGCGTCAAGTGAACGCCATGACCTCCCCAGTATTTGGTAAGTACTCCTAGCAAATTATTTGAAATACCCATCTTGTAAGGTGCCAGTTGAAATATGAAATTCTTAAACCGTTGCAGGGAGCCGCATTACTCATCTGGGCTCAGATGTATGGATGAAGCTGAAAGCAGCATATACTCTTCTGGAACAACTTTACACCGGTGCTCAACGGGTTATCTGTGCAGCCTCCTATGACAATCCGGCCCCAACACTGATGAAGGATACTCTGACAAGGCTATCCATGGTACCAACACAACTAGAAGAGCTGAAGCGATCTGCTGCCAGGGCCGGCGCTTTGTTGGCACTTACCCGAGCCAAAGCATGGATAGCTGACTTGGATCCGGTTGACCTTGCCAAAGGCTTTCCAAGCACACAAGAAAATGGGGCAGATTTTGATGATGCAGCCCGTAAAAGAGTGACAAGGGAGATGCGTCCTCTGGCGAGTCAACCGATAGAGGATGCTAACTTAACGGTTCACCGGTCGTATTATGATGCCAACAACAAACGGGTTAACCCTGTCATTCCGGAGGCACAAAATCTTATTCCAGGAATCCGTAAGCACACTTATGCCCCTGACATTGATCCTTCAGAACTTATCAGTGAAGAAGCTATCTTTCAGGCCTTAACCCGGATTGACTGGACCACCGCAAACTTCCAGCCTCTAGGTGGGGAAGAGGAAGCTAAACCGACGCCAGATGACCCATCAACTTCGCAGCAACATGGTAATGAGACTTGATCCGGCAATTAGAGTGATGCTCCAGAAACCTTGTTCTGCTGGAAACGCCATATTTTGGGCCTTCAAGCGCCTTGTAATAAGCTAGTGGAAATACTTTGATCCGTTGCCCTCATGCAGCGGGATACACTTTGTGTTGATTTGTCATGAGAATTTCAGTACTAGCTTATGTATTTTTACAATATTATGCAATCCCTGTGTCTGCATATTGAAAATCTGTCCAGGCGGTTTACCACCGGACGGGTCAAAATATCCCACTTGGTAAGCAACTATGGTTGCAGCAAATAATAAATCATACCTGTGATATAAAACATTGCTGTCGGTTTACCAATTGTGATTTGAAGAAGGATGAAAACCCTAACTCCACTGTACCATGTTGGTATATATATGATATAGAACCGGGTTGTGATGAACGCCGGCCGATTGCTGGAGACAAAGCGTCAAAGCCAGACCGGTTTTGAAGGATGCCGGATTACCTTTAATTGTATACTTGAACAGAAGATCCGTAAGCCGTGTCGGGTTTAAAAAACTCCGGTTTAACGTAGACCTCACGAAAAATAAAAACTTGGCAGAAAAAAGCAAACAAAAAACTGTAGTCGAGGCTTTTCGAGGGCTGCCAGGCCCAAATCAAGGCTTTTCATGGGCTGCCAGGCCACTGAGTTAAACCATTTTGGCAAAGCCTTTTAAGATGGCCCTCCAACTAACCAATCATCGTTTTAACTTTGACAAGTTCAGGGTCTCAATGAGAGTAACTGTCAAACGTTCGAAGGGTCATGCCAGGATTACCTGGATAGGAGTGGCTTACTTGATGAAGGCAGGTTAACCCGGGGTTTTAGGTGAATACACCAGGCTTCCAAGCCGTGGGTCGATACCCAGCTACAAGGGTCCTTTCAAACTCTTTGCTATTTGATGCAGAGAGCCCCCAAGTAACTTTGTGAGCTGTGCTCAATGGGTGCCTATGTTTGAGTTGTGCGTAGCAACAAGACTCTCTTTGGCCCCTTGGGTTTGAAGCTCCCAAGCTTTGTTGTGGCGTGATAGCCGCATCAAGAGGGTAGTAACGCTATGTTCTCTTTGGTGAATACACCTATGTTTGAACAGGGAGCCCCCAAGGCGTGATAGCCGCATCTAGAGGGTAGTCACGCTATGTTATCTTTGGTGAATACACCTATGTTTGAACAGGGAGCCCCCAAGGCTTGATAGCTGCATCAAGAGGGTAGTAACGCTATGTTCTCTTTGGTGAATACACCTATGTTTGAACAGGGAGCCCCCAAGGCGTGATAGCCGCATCAAGAGGGTAGTAACGCTATGTTCTCTTTGGTGAATACACCTATGTTTGAACAGGAAGCCCCCAAGTTAACAGATATTTGAAGGAAGAAAACGGCGGAGGCCCTGCTTGATAGCAAGGATGCCGGCTTATTATATTGATCATAATATATACACTGTTGAAATATGTACATATGAAAAGCCTGTGACTTTAAGTGTAATAAGGCCGTAGGAGAGCTATGTTCCATGGCCGCCGGGTCTCCTCCTCAGAGCTACGTGAGTCTTCTCGTAAGGCCCTTCCCAAGGTGGGGATAACTTGTGCAGATCAGTCTGGTCTTGAATGAGCCGAAGTACCAAATCACCTTCTTGAAAGGTTCTTGTCTTAACCCGGCGGCTGTGATAACGCCGTAGGTCTTATTGATAAATCGCGGACCGAGCCAAAGACATGTCTTGCTTCTCATCTAATAGGTCTAGCGCCTCTTGGCGTGCTTGCTCGTTGTCCGCTTCAACATAATTCGTGACCCGGGGCGAGTTGTGACGAATATCACTTGGAAGGACAGCCTCAGCCCCATAAACCAGAAAAAGGGCGTATATCCCGTAGATCGGTTTGGGGTGGTATTTATGCTCAATAACACAGATGGTAATTCCTCCACCCAACAACCCAGCATCCGCCTCAAAGGGACCATGAGCCGAGGCTTGATGCCCTTCAGGATTTCTTGATTCGCCCTCTCAGCTTGACCATTAGACTAGGGGTGAGCCACGGATGCTACATCAAGCCGGATATGCTCTCGTTGGCAGAACTCCTCCATCTCACCTTTAGAAAGGTTCGTACCATTATCTGTGATGATGCTATGAGGAAAGCCGAACGGAAAATAATCTTTTTGAGAAATTGAACCGCCGTGGCTGCATCACATTTACTGACGGGCTCCGCTTCAACCCATTTGGTGAACTTGTCAACCGCCACCAATAGGTGGGTCTTCTTGTCCTTAGAACGCTTAAAGGGTCCAACCATATCAAGCCCCCAAGTGGCAAACGGCCAAGTGATGGGAATCATGCATAACTCCTGAGCAGGAACCTGAGCACGACGTGAAAATTTCTGACAAGCGTCACACCGCTTTACCAAGTCTTCCGCATCAGAATGAGCTGTAACCAGTAGAACCCGTGTCGGAAAGCCATAGCAACCAAGGACTTTGAGCTGGCATGGTGACCTCAATCCCCTTCATGGATTTCCCGTAGAATCTCTTGTCCTTCTTCAGGAGAAACACAACATTGGAATACGCTTGAAATGCTAGAACGGTGCAACTCGCCATTGTGAACAAGCATAGACTTGGACCGCCGGACTATCTGCCTGGCAAAAAGTTCATCTTCTGGTAATTCGCCCCGGTTCAGATACGCCAAATATGGAATCATCCAATCCAGAGTGGCATGTAGAACGGCTACCAACTGGGCCTCCGGATCAGGAACAGCTAAATCCTCTTCTGTAGGCAACTTTACAGACGGGTTATGAAAGATATCTAGAAAGGTATTAGGTGGTACCGGTTTACGCTGAGATCCCAGTCGGCTTAGAGCATCTTCTACTTCATTCTTGCGTCGGTCGATGTGCTCCACCTGATAACCCTTAAAGTGACCTGCTACAATATCCACCTCGCGCCTATAATCCGCCATGAGCGGGTCTTTAGAATCCCAAGTACCAGAAACTTGCTGAGCCACCAGATCAGAATCTCCAAAGCATCGAACCCGGCTTAAGTTCATTTCCTTAGCTACATGAAGACCATGGAGCAAGGCCTCGTACTCTGCTGCATTGTTAGTACAAGGAAACATTAAGCGAAGAACATAACAAATCTTATTTCCTCAAGGGGAAGTGAGGACAACTCCAGCCCCCGAGCCTTCCAGCTGCCTGGATCCATCAAAGTAAATGGTCCAGTATGTACTATCCGGTTTGTCTTCTGGCGTCTGTAACTCGGTCCAATCATTGATGAAGTCCACAAGTGCTTGAGATTTGATAGCTGTTCGGGGTGTATACCTCAAACCATGGGGACCAAGCTCAATCGCCCACTTCGCAACCCGGCCAGTTGCCTCTCTATTCTGGATTATATCGCCCAAGGGAGCAGAACTGACCACTGTGATAGGATGACCTTGAAAATAGTGCTTGAGTTTCCTACTTGCCATGAAAACTCCATACACTAGCTTCTGCCAATGCGGATGTCTTTGCTTTGATTCGATCAGTACCTCACTGATATAATAAACTGGTCGTTGAACCGAATATTCTTTTCCGGCCTCCTTACGTTCAACCACAATCGCCACACTGACCGCCCAGGCGTTGGCAGCCACGTACAACAATAGAGGCTCATTATCAACTGGAGCAGCGAGGACGGGTGGTTCAGCTAGCTTCCTCTTCAATTCCTCGAATGCCGCATTGGCGGCGGCAGTCCAGACGAATTTATCTGTTTTCTTCAACATCTGATACAGGGGAATCGCCTTCTCTCCCAAATGGCTGATAAAACGGCTGAGGGCTGCAATCCGGCCCGCCAGACGCTGAACATCATTGATACATGCCGGTTTAGCCAAGGATGTGATGGCTTTGATCTTTTCCGGATTTGCCTCAATACCTCTATTAGACACAAGAAAACCCAAGAGTTTGCCTGTCGGAACACCAAAAACACATTTGTCTGGGTTGAGCATCATTTTGTAAACCCGAAGATTGTCAAACGTCTCCTTGAGATCATTTATCAGGGTTTCTTGCTTCCTAGATTTCACCACAATGTCATCCACATAGGCATGAACATTACGCCCGATTTTCTTGTGAAGACAATTTTGCACACAATGTTGGTAGGTTGCTTGGGCACTCTTGAGCCCAAAGGGCATAGAAACATAGCAGAAGGATCCAAAGGGAGTGATGAAGGCCGTCTTCTCCTGGTCCTTAACTGCCATCTTAATCTGATGATAACCTGAATAAGCATCCAGGAAACTCAGGCGCTCACAACCCGCCGTTGCATCAATAATCTGATCAATACACGGGAGAGCGAAAGGATCTGCCGGGAAAGCTTTATTCAAATCAGTGTAGTCCACACACATACGCCAAGTGCCATTTTTCTTAAGAACAAGCACCGGATTAGCCAACCATTCGGGATGAAACACTTCAACAATAAACCCATCTGCCAGCAGCCGGGCTACCTCTTCGCCGATGGCCTTGCGTCTTTCTTCGTTAAAGCGGCGAAGGTACTGTTTGACCGGTTTAAACTTAGGATCAATATTTAGTGTGTGCTCAGCGAGTTCCCTTGGTACACCTGGCATGTCAGAAGGTTTCCATGCAAAGATATCCCGGTTCTCACGGATGAACTCGATGAGCGCGCTTTCCTATTTCGGATCCAGATTTGTACTGATACTAAACTGCTTGGATGAATCACCAGGGACGAAGTCAACGAGTTTAGTCTCATTAGCCGGTTTGAACGTCGGGGCCGGGTCATGCTCCGTTGTAGGATTCTTCAGAGGGTTCATGTCCGTCGGATCAACATTGTATTTATAGAATTTTGGCTCCTCCGTTGCACAAACCGATTCAGCATAGGCCGCTTCACCTTCCTCGCAATCCAAGGCAATCTTTCGACTCCCATGTACCGTGAACGTCCCCTTATAACCTGGCATTTTGAGCTGTAGATAAACATAACAGGGCCTCGCCATGAACTTCGAGTAAGCCGGCCGTCCAAATAGCGCGTGATATGGACTCTGGATTTTCACCACCTCAAAGGTCAACGTCTCAGACCTAGAATCAAGCTCATATCCAAACACAACTTCCAAAGCAATCTTCCCCCACAGGGTATGCCGATTTACCTGGTACTACACCATGAAAAACAGTGTTTGACGGTTTAAGATTCTTATCTGTCAACCCCATGCGACGGAAAGTCTCATAATACAGGATGATGATGCTGCTCCCTCCATCCATCAGAACCTTGGTAAACTTATAGCCCCCTACCTGAGGGGCTACCACCAAAGCTAGTTGGCCCGGATTGTCAACACGGGGTGGGTGATCCTCTCTACTCCACACAATAGGCCTGCTCCGACCATCGTAGATAATGTGGTACAGCAGGTTCAATAGTATTGACTGCCCTCTTGTGAAGTTTCTGATCCCGCTTGCACAAGCTGGTAGTGAACACATGATATTGTCCACCGTTCAACTGCTTGGGGTGACTCTGGTAACCTGACTGTTGCTGATTCCCTTGGTTACTCTGCTGGTTATTACCATGGTTGTTCTGATGGCCCCTGGTTGTTCTGAAATCCAGAGCTTGAACCGCAACCCCCATGGAAACCTGGGCCTGAACCGCCGGGTGGATCCTGATCATACCTGTATAAATCAGAATTTTTGAACTCCCTCATTATGTGACAATCTTTCCAAAGATGCGTGGCAGGGGCCTCCTTGGTTCCATGCTTCGGGCAGGGCTGGTTTAACAAACGCTCCAGATTCATGCCGCGCTGGGGCGGTTTACCTTTGTGACGCTGCATATTTGTGTTAGCCACCAAATCTGAATTATCCGCTTTACGCTTACTGTTATTCCCATGGCCCCCTTGGTTGTGGTGCTGCCCTTTTGCACCGTCGTTCTTCTTTCCCTTCTCCGGTTTGTCCTCCTCTGAATCCGGATCCTTGGTATTATCTGAATCGGCATACTTAACTAAAGCGGACATGAGTGTTGACATGTTGTTGCAATGACGTTTGAGCCTTCCCAACTTCTGTTTTAACGGCTTGAAACAGCAATTGCCCTCCAACGTTAATACTGTGGTATCTGCATTAATACGATCTGATGAATGCAAAATTGTCGAGACTCGTTTAACCCAATGGGTCATTGACTCCCCTTCCTCTTGGACACAAGCGGCCAGATCTACAATTGACATCGGCTGCTTGCACGTATCCTTGAAGTTCTGGATAAACCGGCGCTTTAATTCAGCCCATGAGTCGATAGAGTTGGTTGGCAAACTCTTCAACCAAGTACGAGTTGTTCCTTCCAGCATCATGGTGAAATATTTAGCACAAACAGCCTCATCCACATCTAACATCTCCATTGCCATCTCATAGCTCTCCACCCACGCCTCTGGCTGCAAATCGGCGATGTAATTTGGTACCTTACATGGTCCCTTGAAATCCTTGGGCAATCGCACATTACGCAATGCGGGAGTTAAACATGGTACCCCTAGGGAACTGAACATTACCCCTGGCTCCATGGAGGCAGTGGGGTGAACCGGAGTATGATGCCATGCTTCGTGTCGAGCTGTCAACTCGGCCCCCCGTCGTGCGCGGCCGTGGTCCACAACATCTTGCGCATTAGCACCTCCCCCGGCTGGAATGTTCCCCCGTGGCGAATTTTGGTGGCGTGCACTACTGGATACGGCCGGTTCGTCCTCCACGTGTCTGCTATAACTCCGGCTTGGACAGGGAGTGGAATGAATCCTCTCACGGTTGTGTGAATACGCTTGTTGTTGATTCAGTGCTGTCTGAAGGAGATCCCTGGCCCGACGCGCTTCCACTACTACTGGTGATTCGCCGTCGGTTGGGAGAGCCGCCAGGCGTGAAGCGGCAGCCACAATATTATCCAACGGGTTGGAATAATGCCCGGGCGGCGTTGATGATACAACGTTGTTCTGACGAGGCAGGTTTGTTGCGCGTGGCTGAACCGGCGCTCCTGCTTCCGGTGCCCCCGCCCGGTTTGGCGCGGGTTGATTACCAGCTCCTGCACCTGGCGTGTTGAAAAGATTTTGTGGCTCATAAGCCGACGGGAGACGTGATCGGTACCTTCTTCTCATGACCTCTTCTGAAGCATTCTGATCTAGTCTAATCCGGTGAGCCTGTGCTTCCAACTCGGCCCGCTCGGTGGCCATCCTGGCGTTCTCTGCTGCCAGGTCCACTTTAGCCTGGGCTATCTGATCTTTTACCTTTAGAATCTCCGCATTGTGCTGATCCCTGGCTGCTGCGTCTACCTCCGCGGACATCAGTGCCGCTAGAGCGTCGAACAAATTAGACAAGACTTGGGCCGGAGGCGGCACTGAGCTTCCTGCACCTGCTGGCGTGGCCGTTGTTGAACCGGAGAGTACTGCTGCGGCGGTAGATGAATGAGGTGCCGGTCGTGTGCCGTCCATGAAGAAAGCGGCCCGATTTGGCAGACTGGGGGAATCCAGAATATTGTTTCCCTCGGATCCTCCCTCAATCTGGCCGTCGTACAACTGGTAGAGTGATTCGGCTTCTCCGGAAGACTCGTCATCACTGCGGACTACGTTTTCTCCATCGGAGATCGGTTCCTCCTTGTAACCCGAACCGTGGACGACACCCATGAAAACATGCCTGGCCTCAGGCTGAACCGGTGAAGAACTTGCGTGCCGAGCCGTCTCGATGATGTCGCTGCAGGTGTCCGGCTCGGGGGCCGGTTCGCCGATCTTGCTGATGAAGACGTGAATCCCACCAAAGGGGACCCGGTACCCGTATTCAATTGAATCAGCCTCGGGACCCCATCCTGCATTGTTGATGTAGAGCTTTCCGTGGCGACTCTTCGTCATCCGCCCCACAGCGTATCCCTTCCGTCCATCGAAATTGCCCTTCAAGAACTCGAAACCATCGTGCGATAGCCCCACGGTGGGCGCCAACTGTCGTGGAATTGTCACGGCAGATGTCCTCATGGAAGGACTTAGTCGTGGAGCCATCACTATGGGTTAGCTTGAAGGGGTTAAACCGGACAAAGGGAAACAAGGGTTTATACTAGTTTGGCCCCTTCGATGAAGGTAAAAGCCTACGTCTAGTTGTGATTGGTATTGCTAGGGGTTTCGAAGACCAGGGAGCGAATCCGCTTTGTCTAGCTTCGAGTTGTTGTTTCCTATCCCTGAACCGCCCCGGGTCACCCCTTTATATATTCAGGAGGATCCCGGCCGGTCTACAGAGTCCCGAGGCTGGCTCATACAAGTGTCCGCCTCGGTCTCTTCTTTCTTATCTTATAATGCAAGTTTATACAATCATGGCGGTTTACTATCATGGGCCCTAAACCGCCTGTGGGCTCTGGGCCTCTAAGCTTCATCCGTAAAGCTCCATCTTCTGAGTTTCCTTGGGCTTCAGTATAACTGAAGGTGAACCGGCCCCTCCTGGGCGGTTTACCCTCAGTGGTTATATCTTCAACAGTATTCGAAATAGTCAGATTGCTACACACTGTTCTATTTTCTTTGTGTTTTGTGGTTATTTTGATGGCTCTGTGGTTTACTTTGATGAGTTTTTGCCATAGAAAAGTTGGAATACAATAGATATAATGCAAGAACAAAATATGAATTGGTTTGATACAACACTTATAGTAGTGATTTATTATTCTTATACTAATGGATCTCACGAAGGTTTTGTTGAGTTTTGTGTGATTAAAGTTTTCAAGTTTTGGGTTATCTTACGATGGATGAAGGAATAAGGAGTAGAAGAGCCTAAGCTTGGGGATGCCCCGGCATCCCAAGCTATTATCCAAAAATGAGCAACCAACTAAGCTTGGGGATGCCCCCAAGTGGCATCCCCTCTTTCTTCTAACGACCATTGGTATTTTACTCGAAGCTATATTTGTATTCGTCACATACTATGTGTTTTACTTGGAGCGTCTTGTATGATATGAGTCTTTGTTTGTTTTGTTTTGTGTTTTAAGTCTTGATTCCTTGCTGTACACACCTATTTGAGAGAGCCAAAATTATGTCATGACTTGTTAGAATTGCTCTCTATGCTTCACTTAATTTTTTATGAGCTATGGACTTGAACTAGAGCTTCAGTTATATCTTTTTGAGAACGGTGTGCTTTAGTATTTTTGAATAAATTCTCTCTTGCTTCACTTAGAATTATTTGAGAGTTAGTAAAATTTTCATGAAATTCTCTCTTACATCACTTAAATTAATTTGAGAGAAAGAAAAATTATGCTCATGATCTTCACTTATATTTGTTTGACCTTGTCAAAAGAAACATAAGAAAATTAGACCCAAAGTGATAGATATCCAAGAAGGATATAATAAAAACTTTCATGAAGATCATTGAACAAAATAAACTTGATTCTTAGCAATAGTTTTCAGATATGATGATGTGATATGTGAGTCAGGTGTTAAGGTTTGTGATTCCCTATGCAAGCACGAAAGTCAATAGTTATGCAATGAAATTATATCCTACTTATGGTGCATTATTCGGTGTTAGTTATGCTTAATGCTCGCTTATGAGATTATTCGTTTCTTGGTTGGTCGCTTCTCAATCTTTTGCTAGCCTTCATTTTGCACCAAGTATGATCACTACTTGTGCACCCAAAAACATTTAAACCAGTTTTGCCACATGAGTCCACTATATCTACCTATATGCGGTATTCTTTTGCCATTCTAAGAGAATTTGCATATGTCATCTCTAATTTTCAAAAATATACTTCTCTTTTGTGTGTTTGTTTCGCTCGCGGAGCAGTGAGGGGTGGGTAATATTTTCCATGCTAGATGTGTTATTCTCAAGATGAGTGTTTATTCACTTGTCATTGCACGAGAGTAAGGCAAAGGTATTAGGGATGCCCAGTCCTGAAATGAAAAAAATGAATTTACTTTATGTTGTCAAATAATAAATTCCTTGGAAAGTGTTGGTATGGAGGGAAACCGTGGATATGGCTAGCCATGGAAAGTGAAAGTATGGTGGAAAAAGGAATAAGCTTTATTTACTGTTTGAGAACCGCCTATGATATATCTAAGCATGGAAAGTATTGGGAACTCTAAGTCGTTTTCGTTGGTGGGATGGATACAACTCCCAAAATGTTTTTATCTCTAAGTTTTTCGCTTTGAGCTCTGGCACCTCTGCAAATCCCTACTTCCCTCTGCGAAGGGACTTTTTTTACTTTATGCAATTTTTATTCTTGAATTTGAGTCGCCATCTTCTCTTATAAAAGTACCAACTAGGACGCAATATGATCGTACTTGAGTATTGGGTGTAGCTAATATGCGAGTGTGTTTCATGAATGGATCAATGGTTGAGCATGATAGGCTAGGGATAGCTTATTTTAACGTTGATATTTTGAAAGACATGATTTCTTGTTGATATACTTGAGTATTTAAATTATCATGTCAAAACTATACTATTGCTTTGAACAATATAAAAGTCCAAATGTCCAAGCTATAAAGAAAAGAATATGATATAACATGTTAGGCAGCATTCCACATCAAAAATTCTATTTTTACCACTTCCCTACTCGAGGACGAGTAGGAGTTAAGCTTGGGGATGATGATACGTCTCCAGCATATCTATAATTTTTTATAGTTCTATGCTGTTATATTATCAATCTTGGATGTTTTATAATCATTTTATAGTCATTTTATATCTTTTTTTGTACTAACCTATTGACATAGTGCCAATTGCCAGCTGTTGTTTTTCCATGTTTTTTACATCGCAGAAAATCAATATCAAACGGAGTCCAAATGCCACGAACCTTTATGGAGAATTTTTATGGGCTAGAAGGAACACAACATGCCCTGGCTGCACCTGGGGGGTGCCCCGAGGGGGGCACAACCCACCAGGGCGTGCCAGGAGGCCCAGGCGCGCCCTGGTGGGTTATACCCACCTCGGGTGCCCCCCGGACCGCCTCTTTCCTCTATAAATACCAAAATATTCCCAAAACCCTAGGGGAGTCAACGAAACATTCATCCAACCGCCGCAGAGTCCAGAACCACCAGATCCAATCTAGACACCATCTCGGATGGGGTTCACTACCTCCATTGATGCCTCTCTGATGATGCGTGAGTAGTTCTTTTAGATCTTCGGGTCTGTAGTTAGTAGCTAGATGGCTTCCTCTCTCTCTCTCTCTTGATTCTCAATACACTGGTCTCTTGGAGATCCATATGATGTAACTCTTTTGCAGTGTGTTTGTTGGGATCGATGAACTTGGAGTTTATGATCAGATCTATCTTTTTATATCCATGAAAGTATTTGATTTTCTTTGATCTCTTTTATGCATGATTGCTTATAGCCTCGTATTTCTTCTTTGATATTTGGGTTTTGTTTGGCCAACTTGATCTATTTATCTTGCAATGGGAAGAGGTGCTTTGTAGTGGGTTCGATCTTACAGTTCTTGATCCCAGTGACAGAAGGGGAACCGACACGTATGTATCATTGCTACTAAGGATAAAACGATGGGGTCTATCTCTACATAGATAGATCTTGTCTACATCATGTCATCATTCTTATTGCATTACCCTGTTTCTCCATGAACTTAATACACTAGATGCATGTTGGATAGCGGTCAATGTGTGGAGTAATAGTAGTAGATGCAGGCAGGAGTCGGTCTAATAATCTTGGATGTGATGCCTATATAATGATCATTTCCTGGATATCATCATGAGTATTTGAAGTTCTATCAATTGCCCAGCAGTAATTTGTTCACCCACCGTTTGCTATTTTTCTCGAGAGAAGCCACTAGTGAAATCTACGACCCCCGGGTCTCTTTCTTATATTATTTGCCTTTGCAATCTACTTTTATTTTCAGATCTATTAATCCAAAAACCCAAAAATACTTTGCTGCACTTTATTTTATTTGCGACCTATTTATTCAATCTATTACATCTTTCTCCCGTCACGCACCAATTTCTGGCACCGTTACCCGGAAGGGATTGACAACCCCTTTAACACGTTGGGTTGCAAGGATTTGTTATCTGTGTGCAGGGGCTGTTTATGTTGCGTTGCTTGGTTCTCCTACTGGTTCGATAACCTTGGTTTCATATCTGAGGGAAATACCTACCGCCGATGTGCTGCATCAGCCCTTCCTCTTTGGGGGAAATACCAATGTAGCTTCAAGCGACGTCAGTACACTACGAGTTGTGAGCCACCGTGTGGGTTGGCCGTTTTGTTAGGCAGGCCGGTGCCACATCAGAGTCGTGAATTTTTTATTTAAAACATTACACAACCCTTTCATACATACATGTTTTGGCCACATGAAGTCGATGGTTGTCCTACACGACACTTGATACTTGCGTGTGACGCTTTCTGTGGGCCCGCGAGGTCGTCGTCCATCACTTTGATGAACAACCGGCAGTGAGGTTAATTTGACCAGCAAGATAGATTTTTTTGTTTCTGTTATGGTGGTATATAGTACGCGTCGAAGAGGTAGGAGGGGACTAGCATATATACTATACGTACGCGTCCGTTAACAAGTACACCTCACTCGGTGTCAGGACTTTTCGGTTTTCGAGGCACGTGCCACATCAAAAATGTGAAATTGGCTATTCAAACATCACACAACACCTCTTTGGGCCACATGCATGCACACGGTGGTTATCCTAGCTAGGACACTCACGTGTGACGCTTCCATCCCTGGGCCCATGAGGCCATCGTCGATGCATGCATGCATCACTTTGACCTACATCGGGAGAGGTTAATTAATTTCACCATCGATGAGGATTCTTTTGGGTTGTACATATTAAAGTAGGAGCATATAGTATGCCTCGAAGAGGAGGGAAGGGGACCATCATATGTAGTATGCTTAATGAACCTCGCTCTGTGTGGGTGCATGGTTTATGGTTTTTGAGGCATGTGGCACATCAAAGTTGTGCATTTTGGGTATTCAACATATATATGTTTGGCCCACATGCAAAGCGATGGTGGTTGTCCTCTTGCACCCAAAGCGGTTATCAGCGGTATCGATGCTTTCCATCTGTGGTCCTTCTCGGTCCATCACTACTTTTTGCCTGACAACGAGAGAGGTTAATTTGACTTAGGAGGCGGATTTTTTGCTTGTAATACAGTATATATATATTGGTCATGCTATGGGATGATATTCATGACACAGTTTGAGCACACACACATGCATGTGTACACATGTATCCCTCCCATCAAGTCGAAGTGGCTAGTACAATGACACGTCATGAACCGATCTCGCTCTGTGTGGGGAGTGTATGATTTTCGACGCACGTGCCACATCAATGTTGTGAAATGCTATTCAAACATGCATGCACGCATCACCTCCATACATATGCATGTAGTGGTTGCCTTCGAACGGTACACTCCCTCGCGTGGTTATCGGCGACAAGCCTATGGACATCCATGATCACCTTGACCGACAACAAGATAGGTTACCATGGCGGATTCTTCATTTGGTTTGTGTTATCGTAGTATACGTCATGGTGAGATTCAGACCTAATTAAGTTTGAGCGCATATACTATGCACGCATGCATGCATGAATCCCCATCATTGGCTTGAAATGTGGTGTAACATACATATGCATCATCAACCTAACCCTCACTCAGTGTGGGGATTTCTAGTTCAAAATCACGGTGCCACATCAAAGTTGTTCCATTGTGTACTCAAAAACACACCTCTCCATACATATGATTGGGACACACGCATGCAGTGGTTGTCCTCGGGGACTAGCTACTTGCGTGATTATTTGTGAGCTAGCCCATCTCCTGGGTCGCATGGACGGCCATCACTTTGACCAACAACAAGAGAGAGGTTGTACGACGAAGGTGGATTTTTCTTGGTCCGTTTTACGATCCATCTTGTGAGATATGCCTCTCTGGCCCGCCGACTGAAAGTGTGGGGGGCTGCTACTTCGCACTTTGCTAGGTGAACCTAGGTTGGGGGGCATGCATTCATAACTTAGAATTCCCTTCATGCCGACACGAGGGGG